>NC_069499.1:1338558869-1338743340 GCF_027579735.1 Bombina bombina
CTGAACTATCTGCATTACAATGTGACTCGCCTAATCTTGTTTTCCATGCTGATAAGGTGGTTTTGCGTACCAAACCTGGGTTCCTCCCTAAGGTTGTTACTAACAGGAATATCAATCAGGAAATTGTTGTTCCTTCTCTGTGTCCTAATCCTTCTAAGAAGGACCGTCTGTTGCACAACTTGGACGTGGTTCATGCCTTGAAGTTTTATTTGCAGGCAACCAAAGATTTTCGCCAATCATCTTCTTTGTTTATGCTGGAAAGCGTAGAGGTCAAAAGGCTACGGCTACCTCTTTCCTTTTGGCTGAAAAGCATCATCCGTTTGGCTTATGAGACTGCTGGACAGCAGCCTCCTGAAAGAATTACAGCTCACTCCACTAGAGCGGTGGCTTCCACATGGGCTTTTAAAAATGATGCTTCTGTTGAATAGATTTGTAAGGCTGCAACTTGGTCTTCGCTTCATACCTTTTTACAAATTTTACAAATTTGATACTTTTGCTTCTTCGGAGGCTATTTTTGGGAGAGAGCTTTTGCAAGCAGTATTGCCTTCCGTTTAGGTTCCTGTCTTGTCCCTCCCTTCATCCGTGTCCTAAAGCTTTGGTATTGGTATCCCACAAGTTAGGATGAATCCGTGGACTCGGTACATCTTGCAAGAAAACCCAGAATTTTATGCTTACCTGATAAATTTCTTTCTTTTGCGATGTACCGAGTCCACGGTCCGCCCTGTCTATTCAAGGCAGATAGTATTTTTTATGTAAACTTCAGTCACCTCTGCACCTTATAGTTTATCCTTTTCTTCCTTGGCCTTCGGTCGAATGACTGGGGGGTGGAGTTATGGGGGGAGCTATATAGACAGCTCTGCTGTGGTGCTCTCTTTGCCACTTCCTGTCAGGAGGGACAATATCCCACAAGTTAGGATGAATCCGTGAACTCGGTACATCGCAAAAGAGAAAAATTTATCAGGTAAGCATAAATTCTGTTTCTTCTACGATACAAGTCCACGGCCCTCCCTGTCATTTTAAGACAGATTTTATTTTTGTTTTCAAAACTTCAGTCACCTCTGCACCTTTTTAGCTTTTCTTTTCTCTTCCTATACCTTCGGTTTAATGACTGGGGGTGGAGAGAAGGGAGGAGCTATATATATACAGCTCTACTGTGATGCTCTTTGCCACTTCCTGTTAGCAGGAGGATAATATCCCAAAAGTAAGGATGAATCTGTGGACTCTTCGTATCGTAGAAGAAATCAATTTATCAGGTAAGCATAAATTTCCTTTTTTATTTTTTGGGTATAGCATGTTGCTGCGTAGCATTTCTACGGGCTCACTTTTTTTCCCTTTCTTTATTTCTGTTAGCGTCTCAGCTTTTGCTGTATGGTAAAACGAGGCCAATTCTGAGGGTATGCTGGTTGAGAACAAGAGCTGTGACAGTTTTATGGTTTTTTCTTCTGTTGGGAAGGGACTTGTATCTTACAAGTGATGGCTTGTATATTTTTAGTATCAGAGTTTTAATGTGCAAAGTAACCTTTTTAAATTTTATTTGTAGTAGTTTGTCATCGTTTTCTGTGTTGGGGGTTGGAGTTGGATGTACTGCTTTATTCTGGCCCCACCCTCCCAAAAAAGGGAACATGTATGGCTGCTTTTACTTATTCCTTAAACACTTCCCCTACTGCATTCAGATAAAAGCAGATGGCAAGAGACCTGAATTCTACAGAGGAAGTGCATGAGGAATTGGTGTTTACACACACATACCTTAACCCTACTTTTTAAGGATCGTTTAACATAGCTTCTTTGAATTTTAGATTGAAGGACTACCCCCAGTACTGTCAGCACTTGGCATCTATAAGTCACTTTATCCAATTCCCTCATCACCTACAGGAGGTGAGTGCAAATTTTATCTTCTGCTTGATACATTAAAATTGGATTTCCATAGAGTTCCACTAAGCTGGGGTGTTGTTTTTTTTTTTTTTTCTTCTCCCCTTCTAGTATATAGAGTATGGCCAGCAGTCTCGGGATCCTCCAGTGAAGATGCAGGGTTCCATCACTACCCCAGGAAGCATTGCACTATCTCAAGCTCAGGCCCAAGCACAGGCCCAGGCACCTACCAAAGCTCCCCTGCCTATTCCAGTTAGCACCAACAATGCCACCACCTCTACCACTACCACATCTGCAAAAACAATCACAATAACTAGGCCAACTGGTGTTAGCTTCAAGAAAGATGTGCCGGTAAGGCATCCTTTTTTTTCTAAATTATTTTAATCAGTGCTGTGAAAACTGCTTGCCTTGTGCTTTTTTTTTTTTTTAAATATAGATGTGCATAATTACTTTGATACATATATTTAATGCATTGCCCAAAAAAGAATACATTTTAAATTATCATTCTGCTCCTGTGCTGAATTATGTTCTCTCTATGCTGTACAGGGAAAATATATACGGCTCCTTGTGAGAGCACATAAATAAGAAGATTAATTACTAATGGGTTAATATTAGGCCCCCACTTGGAGAAGGGCAGAAACTTCAAGCAATACTTTTGACTTGAAATTCATTCTCACCTATGCTTTTAATGTTCCAGTTTTAAATTTGTTTTCTGGTGGCTCCTTTAGCTGTAGCTCCCAATTTCTGTGTTTTATCTCTTTCAGCTTGACATTATTCTTTACACAAAGCATAGTCTTTATGGCTCCTTATTTAAAATTCTTCTTTTTAAACACTTTGTAATAATAAAATGAGTAATTGTATTGTAAGAAAATGCTGCATTAAAACGTATTTATTTCTTTTGCAAGATGTACCGAGTCCACGGTTTCATCCATACTTGTGGGATATTATCCTTCCTAACAGGAAGTGGCAAAGAGAGCACCACAGCAGAGCTGTCTATATAGCTCCCCCCTTAACTCCACCCCCCAGTCATTCTCTTTGCCGGCTCTAAGCAGGAAGGGTAAAGTGAAAGAGGTGATAAACTGTTAGTTTTTATTTTATCTTCAAGCAAGAGTTTGTTATTTTTATGTTTAAATATTTTTTATTGTTGTTATAAGAAAGGTTTTGATCATATTCAGTACAAAAAGGGTTCAAAAGTAATTTTGATAACGTCAACATACAATAATATGAGCATATCTGGTAAATCTTCAGTTCCTCCTATGTGTTTCAATACTCTTCATATTGCCAGTGGATGTTTTGTTCTGTAGACAGGACTGTGCTATTTTCTCGTTTTATACATTAGTTGTCTATATCTAGAAACATTTGATCACATTTATCACTCTGTGAACCTCTTAATCAGTAAAAAAGAACAAATTAGAGAAAAAGAAAAGAACATCAAAGATAAAGTATAGCCAATGATTCTTATCTCTAGTGATGATCATATAAATCCAGCTCTGTATAGAGCAAATATGGGTGGGGGGAGGAAGAGGGGGGGAGGAAGGGGGGGGGGGACGGAGGGGAACAGACATTATTCCCACTCCCAGCGATCCTCCGCGGTCTCTAAGTTGTATTTAGTGTCAATTCTCAAGATACAGGTGGAGTCTCAGCTTCTCTCCTAGACAAAACCGAATTACTGATCCAGTAGAACCATATTTTCTGGAATGAGGCTCTGTTATTTAAGGTGTCTACTGCGTATTCATGCATGATATAAGTGTAGGAAATTTTGTTATATATTTCTGACCATGTGGGGGAGCCTACCTTCCAATATTTCGCTATGCAGACTCTTGTCACTGTACATAGTATTCTTATGAACGTGTTAATGTGTTTATGGAATTTATCTATGTGTTCGTGTAGTAATGCCTGCTGAATAGTAAGGAGGAACTCTTCCTCCAGAAGTTGGCTAAGAAGGGCGGAAAGCTTCTGCCAGATCCTCTGTATATCCCTACAGTCCCACCACATATGCCTATATGACCCTATCTCTCCAGAGTTTGTTATTTTTAAATGGTACCGGTGTTGTACTATTTACTCTCAGGCAGGAGATAGATGAAGATTTCTGCCTAGAGGATGATGATCTTAGCATTTGTAACTAAGGTCCACTGCTGTTCCCACAGAAGCTCAGGAGTATAGGAAAACTTCAATGTGAGGAACGGTTTCTTGCTATACAGCAATGAGGTATGTTCAGTCATTTTTTCTGTAGAGACTGTGAACTCAGGCTGACAGTATCCCCATAAGTGGAAGGGTAAGCAGTAATCCTAGTCTTAGAAGGGGCTTTACTAGCTTGCATAAAGGGCTTATGGGCACTCGGTTTGAATGATTTATAACCAAACTTTTGTGTGTTCTGGGAGTAACGAGGCCTTAGTAACATCGAGTGTGGTGGGTGGGGCCTTATTTCGCGCCTCAGTTGCGCAGTTGTTTTCTATAGACAAGCAGCAAGCTACAACACCGGAGGGTCCTGGGGAACTTCTTGGGCCTAATCGAAGCTTTATCCCCACATTATCAATCCCTAAGGGCAGGTAGGCGCCACAGCAGAGCTGTGGTAAGGTGCTGACAGAGGTTTTACCGGTTTTTGACACTTTGTCAATCCGGTTTTCTTATTTGGGGGTTAAATGTTCAATTGCTTGTGGTGCAATCTTACCATAGCTTAGTGTGTCTACTGCAAAAATTTCGGAAAATTTGAATTAATTTTAATCACTTTTGTAGTGTGTGTATGCCTTTTTTTTCTCTTAAAGGCACAGTACAGTTTTTGAAAATTGTTTTTTCATTAAATAAGGCGTTTTCAAGCTTGCTTGTCTCATTACTAGCCTGTTAAACATGTCTGACACTGAGGAAACTCATTGCTCAATTTGGTTAGAAGCCATTGTGGAACCCCCCTCTTAGAATGTGTCCCACTTGTACTGATATGTCTCTAAATTGCAAACAGCATATTTTGACTTAAGAGTTTGGCACTGGATGATTCTCAGACAGAAGGAAATCAGGTTTTGCCTTCTAGTTCTCCCCAAGTGTCACAACCGGTAACGCCCGCACAAGTGACGCCAATTACCTCTAGTGCGTCTAATTCTTTTACCTTGCAAGATATGGCCTCCGTTATGAATACTACCCTCACAGAGGTTTTATCTAAACTGCCTGGGTTGCAAGGGAAGCGCAGTAGCTCTGGGTTAAGAATGAATGCTGAGCCTTCTGACGCTTTAGTAGCCGTATCCGATATTCCCTCCCAATGTTCAGAGGTAGGGATGAGAGATTTGCTCTCTGAGGGAGAGATTTCTGATTCAGGAAACATGTTCCTTCAGACAGATTCAGATATGACGGCATTTAAATTTAAGCTACAACACCTCCGTTTATTGCTCAGGGAGGTTTTAGCGACTCTGGATGATTGTGACCCTATTGTAGTTCCAGGGAAATTGTGTAAAATTGACAAATATTTAGAGGTTCCTGTTTACACTGATGTTTTTCCGTTCCCTAAGAGGATTTCGGACATTGTTACTAAGGAGTGGGATAGACCAGGTATTCCGTTCGCTCCCCCTCCTGTTTTTAAGAAGATGTTTAAATAGAAGGGATTTCTCCAACATAGGTGTGTCCGGTCCACGGCGTCATCCTTACTTGTGGGATATTCTCTTCCCCAACAGGAAATGGCAAAGAGCCCAGCAAAGCTGGTCACATGATCCCTCCTAGGCTCCGCCTACCCCAGTCATTCTCTTTGCCGTTGTACAGGCAACATCTCCACGGAGATGGCTTAGAGTTTTTTAGTGTTTAACTGTAGTTTTTATTATTCAATCAAGAGTTTGTTATTTTAAAATAGTGCTGGTATGTACTATTTACTCTGAAACAGAAAAGAGATGAAGATTTCTGTTTGTATGAGGAAAATGATTTTAGCAACCGTTACTAAAATCCATGGCTGTTCCACACAGGACTGTTGAGAGGAATTAACTTCAGTTGGGGGAACAGTGAGCAGTCTCTTGCTGCTTGAGGTATGACACATTCTAACAAGACGATGTAATGCTGGAAGCTGTCATTTTCCCTATGGGATCCGGTAAGCCATGTTTATTAAGATAGTAAATAAGGGCTTCATAAGGGCTTATTAAGACTGTAGACTTTTTCTGGGCTAAATCGATTCATATATTACACATATTTAGCCTTGAGGAATCATTTAATCTGGGTATTTTGATAAGATTATATCGGCAGGCACTGTTTTAGACACCTTATTCTTTAGGGGCTTTCCCAAATCATAGGCAGAGCCTCATTTTCGCGCCGGTGTTGCGCACTTGTTTTTGAGAGGCATGACATGCAGTCGCATGTGTGAGGAGCTCTGATACATAGAAAAGACTTTCTGAAGGCGTCATTTGGTATCGTATTCCCCTTTGGGCTTGGTTGGGTCTCAGCAAAGCAGATACCAGGGACTGTAAAGGGGTTAAAGTTAAAAACGGCTCCGGTTCCGTTATTTTAAGGGTTAAAGCTTCCAAATTTGGTGTGCAATACTTTTAAGGCTTTAAGACACTGTGGTGAAATTTTGGTGAATTTTGAACAATTCCTTCATATTTTTTCGCAATTGCAGTAATAAAGTGTGTTCAGTTTAAAATTTAAAGTGACAGTAACGGTTTTATTTTAAAACGTTTTTTGTACTTTGTTATCAAGTTTATGCCTGTTTAACATGTCTGAACTACCAGATAGACTGTGTCCTGAATGTGGGGAAGCCAGAGTTCCTTCTCATTTAAATAAATGTGATTTATGTGACAATGACAATGATGCCCAAGATGATTCCTCAAGTGAGGGGAGTAAGCATGGTACTGCATCATTCCCTCCTTCGTCTACACGAGTCTTGCCCACTCAGGAGGCCCCTAGTACATCTAGCGCGCCAATACTCCTTACTATGCAACAATTAACGGCTGTAATGGATAATTCTATCAAAAACATTTTAGCCAAAATGCCCACTTATCAGCGTAAGCGCGACTGCTCTGTTTTAGATACTGAAGAGCATGACGACGCTGATGATAATGGTTCTGAAAGGCCCCTACACCAGTCTGATGGGGCCAGGGAGGTTTTGTCTGAGGGAGAAATTTCAGATTCAGGGAAAATTTCTCAACAAGCTGAACCTGATGTGATTACATTTAAATTTAAGTTGGAACATCTCCGCGCTCTGCTTAAGGAGGTATTATCCACTCTGGATGATTGTGACAATTTGGTCATCCCAGAGAAACTATGTAAAATGGACAAGTTCCTAGAGGTCCCGGGGCTCCCAGAAGCTTTTCCTATACCCAAGCGGGTGGCGGACATTGTAAATAAAGAATGGGAAAGGCCCGGTATACCTTTCGTCCCTCCCCCCATATTTAAAAAATTGTTTCCTATGGTCGACCCCAGAAAGGACTTATGGCAGACAGTCCCCAAGGTCGAGGGAGCGGTTTCCACTTTAAACAAACGCACCACTATACCCATAGAAGATAGTTGTGCTTTCAAAGATCCTATGGATAAAAAATTAGAAGGTTTACTTAAAAAAATGTTTGTTCAGCAGGGTTACCTTCTACAACCAATTTCATGCATTGTCCCTGTCGCTACAGCCGCGTGTTTCTGGTTCGATGAGCTGGTAAAGGCGGTCGATAGTGATTCTCCTCCTTATGAGGAGATTATGGACAGAATCAGTGCTCTCAAATTGGCTAATTCTTTCACCCTAGACGCCACTTTGCAATTGGCTAGGTTAGCGGCTAAGAATTCTGGGTTTGCTATTGTGGCGCGCAGAGCGCTTTGGTTGAAATCTTGGTCAGCTGATGCGTCTTCCAAGAACAAACTACTTAACATTCCTTTCAAGGGGAAAACGCTGTTTGGCCCTGACTTGAAAGAGATTATCTCTGATATCACTGGGGGTAAGGGCCACGCCCTTCCTCAGGATCGGCCTTTCAAGGCCAAAAATAAACCTAATTTTCGTCCCTTTCGTAGAAACGGACCAGCCCAAAGTGCTACGTCCTCTAAGCAAGAGGGTAATACTTCTCAAGCCAAGCAAGCTTGGAGACCAATGCAAGGCTGGAACAAGGGAAAGCAGGCCAAGAAACCTGCCACTGCTACCAAGACAGCATGAAATGTTGGCCCCCGATCCGGGACCGGTTCTGGTGGGGGGCAGACTCTCTCTCTTCGCTCAGGCTTGGGCAAGAGATGTTCTGGATCCTTGGGCACTAGAAATAGTCTCCCAAGGTTATCTTCTGGAATTCAAGGGGCTTCCCCCAAGGGGGAGGTTCCACAGGTCTCAGTTGTCTTCAGACCACATAAAAAGACAGGCATTCTTACATTGTGTAGAAGACCTGTTAAAAATGGGAGTGATTCATCCTGTTCCATTAGGAGAACAAGGGATGGGGTTCTACTCCAATCTGTTCATAGTTCCCAAAAAAGAGGGAACGTTCAGACCAATCTTAGATCTCAAGATCTTAAAAAAGTTTCTCAAGGTTCCATCGTTCAAAATGGAAACCATTCGAACAATTCTTCCTTCCATCCAGGAAGGTCAATTCATGACCACGGTGGATTTAAAGGATGCGTATCTACATATTCCTATCCACAAGGAACATCATCGGTTCCTAAGGTTCGCATTCCTGGACAAGCATTACCAGTTCGTGGCGCTTCCTTTCGGATTAGCCACTGCTCCAAGGATTTTCACAAAGGTACTAGGGTCCCTTCTAGCGGTGCTAAGACCAAGGGGCATTGCTGTAGTACCTTACTTGGACGACATTCTGATTCAAGCGTCGTCCCTTCCTCAAGCAAAGGCTCACACGGACATCGTCCTGGCCTTTCTCAGATCTCACGGATGGAAAGTGAACATGGAAAAGAGTTCTCTATCTCCGTCAACAAGGGTTCCCTTCTTGGGAACAATAATAGACTCCTTAGAAATGAGGATTTTTCTGACAGAGGCCAGAAAAACAAAACTTCTAGACTCTTGTCGGATACTTCATTCCGTTCCTCTTCCTTCCATAGCGCAGTGCATGGAAGTGATAGGTTTGATGGTAGCGGCAATGGACATAGTTCCTTTTGCGCGCATTCATCTAAGACCATTACAACTGTGCATGCTCAGTTCCGCAGACCAGAGTGGGTCATTGTCACGACCGACGCCAGTCTGATGGGCTGGGGCGCGGTCTGGGGATCCCTGAAAGCTCAGGGTCTTTGGTCTCGGGAAGAATCTCTTCTACCGATAAATATTCTGGAACTGAGAGCGATATTCAATGCTCTCAAGGCTTGGCCTCAGCTAGCGAGGGCCAAGTTCATACGGTTTCAATCAGACAACATGACGACTGTTGCGTACATCAACCATCAGGGGGGAACAAGGAGTTCCCTGGCGATGGAAGAAGTGACCAAAATCATTCAATGGGCGGAGACTCACTCCTGCCACCTGTCTGCAATCCACATCCCAGGAGTGGAAAATTGGGAAGCGGATTTTCTGAGTCGTCAGACATTGCATCCGGGGGAGTGGGAACTCCATCCGGAAATCTTTGCCCAAATCACTCAACTGTGGGGCATTCCAGACATGGATCTGATGGCCTCTCGTCAGAACTTCAAAGTTCCTTGCTACGGGTCCAGATCCAGGGATCCCAAGGCGACTCTAGTAGATGCACTAGTAGCACCTTGGACCTTCAAACTAGCTTATGTATTCCCGCCGTTTCCTCTCATCCCCAGGCTGGTAGCCAGGATCAATTAGGAGAGGGCGTCGGTGATCTTGATAGCTCCTGCGTGGCCACGCAGGACTTGTTATGCAGATCTGGTGAATATGTCATCGGCTCCACCATGGAAGCTACCTTTGAGACGAGACCTTCTTGTTCAAGGTCCGTTCGAACATCCGAATCTGGTCTCACTCCAGCTGACTGCTTGGAGATTGAACGCTTGATTTTATCGAAGCGAGGGTTCTCAGATACTGTTATTGATACTCTTGTTCAGGCCAGAAAGCCTGTAACTAGAAAAATTTACCACAAAATTTGGAAAAAATATATCTGTTGGTGTGAATCTAAAGGATTCCCTTGGGACAAGGTTAAGATTCCTAAGATTCTATCCTTCCTTCAAGAAGGATTGGAAAAAGGATTATCTGCAAGTTCCTTGAAGGGACAGATTTCTGCCTTGTCTGTGTTACTTCACAAAAAGCTGGCAGCTGTGCCAGATGTTCAAGCCTTTGTTCAGGCTCTGGTTAGAATCAAGCCTGTTTACAAACCTTTGACTCCTCCTTGGAGTCTCAACTTAGTTCTTTCAGTTCTTCAGGGGGTTCCGTTTGAACCCTTGCATTCCGTTGATATTAAGTTATTATCTTGGAAAGTTTTGTTTTTGGTTGCAATTTCTTCTGCTAGAAGAGTTTCAGAATTATCTGCTCTGCAGTGTTCTCCTCCTTATCTGGTGTTCCATGCAGATAAGGTGGTTTTACGTACTAAACCTGGTTTTCTTCCAAAAGTTGTTTCTAACAAGAACATTAACCAGGAGATTATCGTACCTTCTCTGTGTCCGAAACCAGTTTCAAAGAAGGAACGTTTGTTGCACAATTTGGATGTTGTTCGCGCTCTAAAATTCTATTTAGATGCTACAAAGGATTTTAGACAAACATCTTCCTTGTTTGTTGTTTATTCAGGTAAAAGGAGAGGTCAAAAAGCAACTTCTACCTCTCTCTCTTTTTGGATTAAAAGCATCATCAGATTGGCTTACGAGACTGCCGGACGGCAGCCTCCCGAAAGAATCACAGCTCATTCCACTAGGGCTGTGGCTTCCACATGGGCCTTCAAGAACGAGGCTTCTGTTGATCAGATATGTAGGGCAGCGACTTGGTCTTCACTGCACACTTTTACCAAATTTTACAAGTTTGATACTTTTGCTTCTTCTGAGGCTATTTTTGGGAGAAAGGTTTTGCAAGCCGTGGTGCCTTCCATCTAGGTGACCTGATTTGCTCCCTCCCATCATCCGTGTCCTAAAGCTTTGGTATTGGTTCCCACAAGTAAGGATGACGCCGTGGACCGGACACACCTATGTTGGAGAAAACAGAATTTATGTTTACCTGATAAATTACTTTCTCCAACGGTGTGTCCGGTCCACGGCCCGCCCTGGTTTTTTAATCAGGTCTGATAATTTATTTTCTTTAACTACAGTCACCACGGTATCATATGGTTTCTCCTATGCAAATATTCCTCCTTAACGTCGGTCGAATGACTGGGGTAGGCGGAGCCTATGAGGGATCATGTGACCTGCTTTGCTGGGCTCTTTGCCATTTCCTGTTGGGGAAGAGAATATCCCACAAGTAAGGATGACGCCGTGGACCGGACACACCGTTGGAGAAAGTAATTTATCAGGTAAACATAAATTCTGTTTTACAGAGCGCCAACAAGCAAAAAAGACCTCTAGCTCTGATACAATGGCACCTAGTTGCCAATAAGTGGTAAGC
This sequence comes from Bombina bombina, assembly GCF_027579735.1. NCBI lineage: Eukaryota > Metazoa > Chordata > Amphibia > Anura > Bombinatoridae > Bombina > Bombina bombina. The sequence continues at coordinate 1,338,570,157 of NC_069499.1, forward strand.
AATTTGTGAGGAAGGAGTATCAAAGCGCCAAAAAATAGGCTGGGTCTAGGATCAGAACAAAAAATACCACTATAACGATGAAAATTAAAAAGTACACTTTAATACAATTCTAGACAATGTAAAAAGCTATTACACTTGGGTTTAAAACAGCAACGATTCATGGATCCATGTTATATAAAATGAATAAAAACAAAAATGTTATAAAATATATAGAGGTCAAATGATATTGTGAACCTGGAAAAGACCAATGTTAGTGGTGGTACCATGTGTTTTAATGAAATTGGATTCCGTCTCAAATAGGTAATACTTCGATAAAAGATTAATTTGGGTGACAATGTATAGGATAGTTTAGGCTATGTGGTGTTAGATTGGGTGGTAGTTAGACAAGGCTACTCCTGAAAGGGTCAGAATTTTACAACCTCTTAAAGTGAATATAACACCCGGCTCACAACATGAGTTTTACCTATGTGTTTAAGGGTGTGATATGGGGGTATAAGAAAAAGAAAACAGTGTAGGATTTGCAGAAATATGTGGTGAGCTCCGGTCTAAATATGGAGTGTGGAAAAATATAATGCTGATGCATGTAATTGGAGGATATGAGAATGCCGTGGTGAAATTAGGTGAATACACTTAAATTAATAACATCATACACGCTTGTGAAATAACAAACGAAAAACAAACAATAATATGAACTGTGTGATAAGATGTGAGTAAATTCAAAATTATGACATCAAAAACAAAGTGTAAAATATACAGTTGATGTGAAAACAAAATACAAATACCAATCAGGTAAAGTGATCAAAAATCCATACACGGGTTTATGGAAAGTGCACACGCTAATGCAACGAAGGATGAATTAAATAAATTACAAAATATATAAAATAAAAGTCGCTGAACTGTGTTCGTTTGGGTAGTCAAGGTTTAAGAAGGTGGTGATGCGATTACACTCGGAATGGATCCAAACTCCGGTGTGAGAAAGTCTAGTAAGTGATCTATCCTAAATGTAGATCTAAGTTCCAAAAATATGTGCAGCAATTTTCTTTAACAGGATGTACAACGTGAATACGTCCCAATACTTAATCCAAGAAATATTTCCCTTGCCTGCCAAAGAAGAACAAAAAAATATATAGTGCAGAGGGCTTCTATAGAGTAAACACAATTAAAATGCTCCTTACCGGTCACCAGTCAACGCGTTTCGGTCCTCACTGACCTTTATCAAGATTTTATCAAAGAGGGATTTCTCTGAGTCGGTCATAGATACCTTGATTCAGGCTCAAAAGCCTGTCGCCAGGAAAATCTATCATAAGATATGGGGTAAATATCTTTTTTGGTGCGAATCCAAAGGCTACTCATGGAGTAAGATCAGGATTCCTAGGATTTTGTCCTTTCTTCAAGAGGGATTGGAGAAAGGATTGTCAGCTAGTTCCTTAAAAGGACAGATATCTTGTCTATTCTATTGCACAAGTGTCTGGCAGATGTCCCAGACGTTCAGGCTTTTTGTCAGGCTTTAGTTAGAATCAAGCCTGTTTTTAAACCTGTTGCTCCGCCATGCAGTCTAAATTTTAGTTCTTAAGGGTCTTCAGGGGGTTCCGTTTGATCACATGCATTCCATAGATATTAAGCTTCTATCTTGGAAATTTCTGTTTCTTGTTGCTATCTCTTCAGCTCGAAGGGTTTCTGAATTATCTGCATTACAATGTGACTCGCCTTATCTTGTTTTCCATGCTGATAAGGTGGTTTTGCGTACCAAACCTGGGTTCCTCCCTAAGGTTGTTACTAACAGGAATATCAATCAGGAGATTGTTGTTCCTTCTCTGTGTCCTAATCCTAAGAAGGAACGTTTATTGCACAACTTGGACGTGGTTCGTGCTTTGACGGAAATCTTTGGTTGCCTGCAAATAAAACTTCAAACATCTTGTTTGTCTATTCTGGAAAACGTAGGGGTCAAAAGGCTACGGCTACCTCTTTCCTTTTGGCTGGAAAGCATCATCCGTTTGGCTTATGAGACTGCTGGACAGCAGCCTCCTGAAAGAATTACTGCTCTCTACTAGAGCGATGGCTTCCACATGGGCTTTTATAAATGATGCTTCTGTTGAACAGATTTGTAAGGCTGCGACTTGATCTTAGCTTCATACCTTTTCCAAATTTTCCAAATTTGATACTTTTGCTTCTTCGGAGGCTATTTTTGGGGGAGAGGGTTTTGCAAGCAGTGGTGCCTTCCGTTTAGGTTCCTGTCTTGTCCCTCCCTTCATCCGTGTCCTAAAGCTTTGGTATTGGTATCCCACAAGTAAGGATGAAACCGTGGACTCGGTACATCTTGCAAAAGAAAACAAAATTTATGCTTACCCGATAAATTTCTTTCTTTTGCGATGTACCGAGTCCAAGGCCCGCCCTGTCTATTCAAGACAGTATTTTTTATTGAAAACTTCAGTCACCTCTGCACCTTATAGTTTCTCCTTTTTCTTCCTTGGCCTTTGGTCGAATGACTGGGGGGTGGAGTTAAGGGGGGAGCTATATAGACAGCTCTGCTGTGGTGCTCTTTGCCACTTCCTGTTAGGAAGGATAATATCCCACAAGTAAGGATGAAACCGTGGACTCGGTGCATCGCAAAAGAGACATTTATCAGGTAAGCATAAATTTTGTTTTTTCTTTCCTGTGGTATGGAGACTCCATGACGACATTTCAATTGCTAGTTTGATATTCAACTCCTGGCCAGCAGGAGGGAGGCAAAGAGCACCCCAGCATGGTGTACATGACGGGCTTCACAAGTTATCCGTTTCCTATTTGTCTTTGGATGAGATGAAAATCTGCAAACTAGCTGTGGCTTCCCCCACATAAAGTTAGTGGAGATTAAAGGGATATGAAACACAAAACAAATATTTTGTGATTCAGACAAGAGCATATAACTTTAACAAAAGTTTCCAATTTACTTTTGTTATCAAATTTGCTTTAATCCCATTGTATTCTTTTTTTTTTCTTTCTAATGACACGGTGAGTCCACGGATAATCTCTAATTACTATTGGGAATATCACTCCTGGCCAGCAGGAGGCGGCAAAGAGCACCACAGCAAAGCTGATAAGTATCACCTCCCTTCCCTCCATCCCCAGTCATTCTCTTTTGCCTACGTTAAAAGCAAGGAGGTGGTAAAGTTTAGGTTTCTGAAAGAAGATTTTTCAATCAAGATTTTATTTTGAAGCAGAGCAAGGTTGTCCTGCTTCCTCCAGGGTTTAGCCATAGCCCATGTCAGTCTCTTCAGTAGAGCAGTGGTAGCTTTTAAGCAGTTGGGTATAATCCTCACTGCGCCTCCCAAATATTTGTTGCTGCCCTTTCTGAAAAGCCTGATTAGGATTATTCAGCCTTTCCTATTTTTCCCACGGGTCCATGTGAGCTGCCCTGCTGCCGGGCAGATTGTTCTTCAGGTAAGTGCCTAATTTTATTTTCTTGATGAATGTGGCACTTTTTCAGTTAAGCCTGATTTTGGGACACTAACGATCCTATTTGGGGTTAATAGGATTTTAGTAGGCAGTGTGTGCAGGCACTGGGGATATATAGTCTTGTGGAGAGAGGCTCAAGATTTATTTATTCCCGTTCTGAAGGCTCAGATATGGTTATTGTTCCGATTTTCATTCCGGTCCTTGGAGGACAGAGTCGGTGTGTTTTTTACTATGGAAGATTATGTAACGGCTCTGGCATTGATAATAATGGTGACTGGCTTCTTTTTAGTTGGGTTACGCCCACGAATAGGAAGGGTGGGCTTCTGAGGCGGCAATTAGTGTTGCACGCCTTTCCGGAGCTTTTCATTTTAGTTCCGGTCCGAAGTGTGTTACTGCGTCTCTGCTAAAGGAATCGTGACAAGTGTTACGTAGCAGTTTTTTGAACACCTAGAATTTAGTACGGATCGTAGTTTGTCTGGTTCACAGGGGGATAGGTAGGCACCTAAGCAAGGAGTGCTGAGGTGGTGAGGAGGCTGCCTGAGGATTATTGTACACTGCTGTTTTTTTTTTTTTTGCGGTAGTCTAGGAATAAAAGAGAAAAATATTTTTACTTTTAAAATTTTAAAGTGACCGTATCGTGTTTTTTTTGGTATTTCAAACTTAAATAAAGCTGTTGAGTTTATTTTGTTTATAAATTGAGTAAAGATGGATCAAGAGGCACTGGACAATGTTGCATGTGGCTTGTATTTTAATTTTAATGTGGAACCCCCAATTCCATTTTGTCCCTCATGTATTGAAGGAACATTACATTACAGGGATAGACTTTTAAACAGGGATAGACCTGTTAGAGATATGCCTCATCTTTCTCCTCAGGTGTCTCAAACATCGTCCACACATGCAGTGCCCTGCGTTTCCTCTCACACTCCAGTTGGGGTTACCTTGCAAGACATTGCTACCCACACATCCTCTGCGGTAACTGATGTGCTGTCTGCTTTTCCCATGCTACAGGGAAAGCGCAAGAGGAAATGTAAGGAATCCGTGAGTAAGGTTTCTGACACAGGCGTGGCTATTCTGAATGTTCCCTCCCAGAAGTCTGAGGAAGATACTTTGGTAGCATCTGAGGGTGAAGTCTCAGACTGTAATTCCTTCTACTGACACTGAAGTTGTATCAGGTTTAAGCTAGAACACCTCCGGTTGTTGCTTAAGGAGATTTTGGCCACTCTGGATGACTGACATGACTGTCGTGGTCAATCCTAAGAAGTCAAGTAAGTTTGACATTCCTTTCATGGTGGAGGTCTTTTCGGTACCAGACCAGGCTACAGAGATTATTGCTCGGGAATGGGAGAGACCTGGTATCCCTTTTCCTCCATCCCCAATTTTTAAGAAGATGTTTCCAATAACTCTATCATTGGCAGACGGTCCTCAAGGTGGATGGGGCAATTTCCACTTTGGCTAAGAGAACCACTTTTCCCATAGAGGATAGCTGTTCATTTAAGGATCCTATGGATAAGAAGTGTGAAGGGTCACTAAAAAAGATGTATGTACACCAGGGTTTACAATGGAAATCTGCGGTGTGTATTGCTACCGTCACTAGTGCGGCGGCATACTGGTTTGATGCGTTGTCTGAATCTTTTCAGACAGATACTCCCCTTGTGGAGATCCAGGATAGGATCAAAGCTCTTAAGTTGGCCAATTCCTTTATTAAGTTGGGAGCAAAGATTTCTGGTTTTGCAGTACTGGCCCACAGAGCTTTATGGTTGAAATCATGGTCTGCAGATGTGTCTTAAGTCTAAGCTTTTGGCGATTCCCTTCAAGGGTAAGACCTTGTTCGGGCCAGGCCTGGCTGAAATTATTTCAGACATTACGGGAGGTAAGGGTAATTTCCTCCCTCAGGATAAGAGGAATAGGCAGAAGGGACGTCAGAGTAATTTTCGTTCCTTTCGAAACTTTAAGGGTAAGACTTCCTCTCCCGCTGCCAAGCAGGATCAGTCCAAGCCTTCCTGGAGGTCCAACCAGTTTTGGAACAAAGTGAAGCAATCTAAGAAGCCTGTTAGTGACTCAAAGTCAGTATGAAGGGTCTGCCCCCGATCCGGGACTGGATCTTGTGGGGGGCAGACTTTCCTTCTTTGCTCAGACCTGGGTTCGGGATGTGCCTGGTCCCTGGACAGTAGAAATCGTGTCCCAGGGATACAAACTAGAGTTCAGACCCTTTCCTCCCAGGGGCAGGTTTCTGCTCTCAAGGTTATCTGTAGACCAGATAAAGAGAGAGGCGTTCTTGCACTGTGTCCGGGACCTTTCCGACCTAGGAGTGATAGTTCCTGTTCCAATGCAGGAACAGGGTCTGGGATTCTACTCCAATCTGTTTGTGGTTCCTAAAAAAGAAGGAACTTTCAGACCAATTTTAGAACTCAAAATTAACAAGTTCCTCAGAGTACCATCCTTCAAGATGGAGACTGATCTTTCCATTCTTCCCTTGGTTCAAGAGGGTCAATTCATGACAACAGTAGATTTAAAGGATGCGTACCTACACGTTCCCATCCACAGGGATCATCACAAGTTTCTGACTTTCTGGACAAACACTTCCAGTTTATGGCTTTTCCATTCGGCCTTGCCACAGCTCCCAGAATTTTCTCAAAGGTCCTGGGATCCCTGTTGGCTGTGCTCCGGTTGCAGGGCATTGCAGTGGCGCCTTATCTGGATGACATTCTTGTCCAGGCGACATCCTTTCAACAAGCAAGCTCCCACACAGAGATGTTATCTTTTCTCCGTTCTCACAGATGGAAAGTGAATTTGGGAAAGAGTTCCTTGATTCCAGCTTACAAGAGTAGTATTCCTGGGAACCATAATAGATTACTTATCAATGAAAATATTTCTGACAGAGGTCAGAAAGTCAAAGATCCTTGACTTTTGTTTGGCCCTTCAGCCATTCCCTCAGTCATCTGTGGCTTAATGTATGGATGTAATTGGTCTGATGGTAGCTGCCATGGACATCATTCCGTTTTCCCGGTTCCATCTCATACTTCTGCAGTTATGCATGCTCCGGCAGTGGAACGGGGATCATGCGGATCTGTCTCCATGAATTCATCTGGATCAGGCGACAAGAGACTCTCTTCCTTGGTGGTTGTCTCAGGATCATCTCTCCCAGGGAACCTGCTTTCGCAGACCCTCCTGGGTGATTGTGCCAACGGATGCCAGCCTACTGGTATGGGGAGCAGTCTGGGGCTCACTAAAGGCTCAGGGAACTTAGACTTGGGAGGAGTCTGTTCCTCCCATAAACATTCTAATGTTGAGGGCAATCTTCAATGCTCTTCTGGCTTGGCCTCCGTTAGCTTCAGCCCGGGTTTATCAGGTTTCAGTCGGACAACATAACCTCCAGTGGCTTACATCAACCACCAGTGAGGAACTCTGAGTTCCTTGGCCATGCCAGAGGTAGCAAAGATTATTCTGTGGGCGGAGACACAAAACTGCTGTCTATCTGCAATCCACATTCCAGAAGTGGACAATTGAGAAGCGGATATTCTGAGCAGACAGACCTTTCACCCTGTGGAGTGGGAACTCCATCCGGAGGTGTTTTTGAACTTTATTCTCAAATGGGAACAGCCGGAGCTGGATCTCATGGCATCTCAACAGAATGCTAAGCTCCCGAGGTACGGGTCGAGGTCCAGGGATCCCCAGGCTGTACTAATAGATGCTCTAATGGTCCCTTGGAATTTCAGTCTAGCATACCTTTTTCCTCCGTTCGCTCTCCTTACTCTGGTCATTGCTCGAAACAAACAGGAGAGGGCGTCAGTGATCCTTATTGCGCTGGCGTGGCCTCGTTGGATCTGGTATGCAGACCTAGTGGAGATGTCGTCTCTCCCTTCTTGGAGACTCCCCCTGAGGAAGGACCTTCTAAGTCAAAGTCCCTTTCTTCATCCAAATCTAGTTTCTCTGAAGGTGACTGCTTGAAGATTGAACGCTTTAATTCTATCTAAGCGTGTTTTTTTCTGAGTCAGTCATTGAGACTATGAATCAGGCTCGTAAGCCTGTTACCAGAAAGATTTACTGTAAGATATGGCGTAAATATCTGTATTGGTTTGAATCCAGAGGTTACACTTGGAGTAGAGTTCGGATTCCTAGAATTTTGACTTTCTCCAGGAGGGTCTGGAGAAGGGATTATATACTAGTACCTTGAAGGGTCAGATTTCCGCCTTTATCTATTTTGTTACCTAAACGTCTGGCGGATGTGCCAGATTTGCAATCCTTCTGTCAGGCCATGGTCAGGGTCAGGCCTGTGTTCAAACCTGTTACTCCTCCCTGGAGTCTTAACCTTGTTAAAGTTCTTCAACAGGCTCCTTTTGAGCCTATGCATTCTTTAGCTATTAAGATGTTACCTTGGAAAGTTTTTTTTCTCGTTGCAATTTCTTCTGCTCGTAGAGTCTGAGCTCTCGGCGTTGCAGTATGAAGCCCCTTACCTTATTTCTCCAACATAGGTGTGTCCGGTCCACGGCGTCATCCTTACTTGTGGGATATTCTCTTCCCCAACAGGAAATGGCAAAGAGCCCAGCAAAGCTGGTCACATGATCCCTCCTAGGCTCCGCCTACCCCAGTCATTCTCTTTGCCGTTGTACAGGCAACATCTCCACGGAGATGGCTTAGAGTTTTTTAGTGTTTAACTGTAGTTTTTATTATTCAATCAAGAGTTTGTTATTTTAAAATAGTGCTGGTATGTACTATTTACTCAGAAACAGAAAAGAGATGAAGATTTCTGTTTGTATGAGGAAAATGATTTTAGCACCGTAACTAAAATCCATGGCTGTTCCACACAGGACTGTTGAGAGCAATTAACTTCAGTTGGGGGAACAGTGTGCAGTCTCTTGCTGCTTGAGGTATGACACATTCTAACAAGACGATGTAATGCTGGAAGCTGTCATTTTTCCCTATGGGATCCGGTAAGCCATGTTTATTACGATGGTAAATAAGGGCTTCACAAGGGCTTATTAAGATTGTAGACTTTTTCTGGGCTAAATCGATTAAGTTTTAAAACATATTTAGCTTTGAGGAATCATTTTATCTGGGTTTATTGATATTATAATATCGGCAGGCACTGTATTAGACACCTTATTTCTCTGGGGCTTTCCCAAAGCATAAGCAGAGCCTCATTTTCGCGCCGGTGTGGCGCACTTGTTTTTGAGAGGCATGGCATGCAGTCGCATGTGAGAGGAGCTCTGATACTTAGAAAAGACTTTCTGAAGGCGTCATTTGGTATCGTATTCCCCTTTGGGCTTGGTTGGGTCTCAGCAAAGCAGATACCAGGGACTGTAAAGGGGTTAAAGTGTTAAAACGGCTCCGGTTCCGTTATTTTAAGGGTTAAAGCTTCCAAATTTGGTGTGCAATACTTTTAAGGCTTTAAGACACTGTGGTGAAAATTTGGTGAATTTTGTACAATTCCTTCATGTTTTTTCGCAATTGCAGTAATAAAGTGTGTTCAGTTTAAAATTTAAAGTGACAGTAACGGTTTTATTTTAAAACGTTTTTTGTACTTTATTATCAAGTTTATGCCTGTTTAACATGTCTGAACTACCAGATAGACTGTGTTCTGAATGTGGGGAAGCCAGAATTCCTGTTCATTTAAATAAATGTGATTTATGTGATAATGACAATGATGCCCAAGATGATTCCTCAAGTGAGGGGAGTAAGCATGGTACTGCATCATTCCCTCCTTCGTCTACACGAGTCTTGCCCACTCAGGAGGCCCCTAGTACATCTAGCGCGCCAATACTGCTTACTATGCAACAATTAACGGCTGTAATGGATAATTCTGTCAAAAACATTTTAGCCAAAATGAACCCTGGTCAGCGTAAGCGTGGCTGCTCTGTTTTAGTTACTGAAGAGCATGACGACGCTGATATTAATATCTCTGAAGGGCCCCTAACCCAATCTGAGGGGGCCAGGGAGGTTTTGTCTGAGGGAGAAATTACTGATTCAGGGAACATTTCTCAACAGGCTGAACCTGATGTAATTGCATTTAAATTTAAGTTGGAACATCTCCGCATTCTGCTTAAGGAGGTATTATCCACTCTGGATGATTGTGAAAAGTTGGTCATCCCAGAGAAACTATGTAAAATGGACAAGTTCCTAGAGGTGCCGGAGCTCCCAGAAGCTTTTCCTATACCCAAGCGGGTGGCGGACATTGTTAATAAAGAATGGGAAAGGCCCGGTATTCCTTTCGTCCCTCCCCCCATATTTAAAAAATTGTTTCCTATGGTCGACCCCAGAAAGGACTTATGGCAGACAGTCCCCAAGGTCGAGGGAGCGGTTTCTACTTTAAACAAACGCACCACTATACCCATAGAGGATAGTTGTGCTTTCAAAGATCCTATGGATAAAAAATTAGAAGGTTTGCTTAAAAAGATGTTTGTTCAGCAGGGTTACCTTCTACAACCAATTTCATGCATTGTCCCTGTCACTACAGCCGCATGTTTCTGGTTTGATGAACTGATAAAGGCGCTCGATAGTGATTCTCCTCCTTATGAGGAGATTATGGACAGAATCAATGCTCTCAAATTGGCTAATTCTTTCACCCTAGACGCCACTTTGCAATTGGCTAGGTTAGCGGCTAAGAATTCTGGGTTTGCTATTGTGGCGCGCAGAGCGCTTTGGTTGAAATCTTGGTCGGCTGACGCGTCTTCCAAGAACAAGCTACTAAACATTCCTTTCAAGGGGAAAACGCTGTTTGGCCCTGACTTGGAAGAGATTATCTCGGATATCACTGGGGGTAAGGGCCACGCCCTTCCTCAGGATCGGCCTTTCAAGGCAAAAAATAGACCCAATTTTCGTCCCTTTCGTAAAAACGGACCAGCCCAAAGTGCTACGTCCTCTAAGCAAGAGGGTAATACTTCTCAAGCCAAGCCAGCTTGGAGACCAATGCAAGGCTGGAACAAGGGAAAGCAGGCCAAGAAGCCTGCCACTGCTACCAAGACAGCATGAAATATTGGCCCCCGATCCGGGACCGGATCTGGTGGGGGGCAGACTCTCTCTCTTCGCTCAGGCTTGGGCAAGAGATGTTCTGGATCCTTGGGCGCTAGAAATAGTCTCCCAGGGTTATCTTCTGGAATTCAAGGGACTTCCCCCAAGGGGGAGGTTCCACAGGTCTCAGTTGTCTTCAGACCACATAAAAAGACAGGCGTTCTTACATTGTGTAGAAGACCTGTTAAAAATGGGAGTGATTCATCCTGTTCCACTAAGAGAACAAGGGATGGGGTTCTACTCCAATCTGTTCATAGTTCCCAAAAAAGAGGGAACGTTCAGACCAATCTTAGATCTCAAGATCTTAAACAAGTTTCTCAAGGTTCCATCTTTCAAGATGGAAACCATTCGAACTATTCTTCCTTCCATCCAGGAGGGTCAATTCATGACCACGGTGGATTTAAAGGATGCGTATCTACATATTCCTATCCACAAGGAACATCATCGGTTCCTAAGGTTTGCATTCCTGGACAAACATTACCAGTTCGTGGCGCTTCCTTTCGGATTAGCCACTGCTCCAAGGATTTTCACAAAGGTACTAGGCTCCCTTCTAGCGGTGCTAAGACCAAGGGGCATTGCAGTAGTACCTTACCTGGACGACATTCTGATTCAAGCGTCGTCCCTTCCTCAAGCAAAGGCTCACACGGACATTGTCCTGGCCTTTCTCAGATCTCACGGCTGGAAAGTGAACGTGGAAAAGAGTTCTCTATCCCCGTCAACAAGGGTTCCCTTCTTGGGAACAATTATAGACTCTTTAGAAATGAGGATCTTTCTAACAGAGGCCAGAAAAACAAAACTTCTAGACTCTTGTCGGATACTTCATTCCGTTCCTCTTCCTTCCATAGCTCAGTGCATGGAAGTGATCGGGTTGATGGTAGCGGCGATGGACATAGTTCCTTTTGCGCGCATTCATCTAAGACCATTACAACTGTGCATGCTCAGTCAGTGGAATGGGGACTATACAGACTTGTCTCCGAAGATACAAGTAAATCAGAGGACCAGAGACTCACTCCGTTGGTGGCTGTCCCTGGACAATCTGTCTCAAGGGATGACGTTCCGCAGACCAGAGTGGGTCATTGTCACGACCGACGCCAGTCTGATGGGCTGGGGCGCGGTCTGGGGATCCCTGAAAGCTCAGGGTCTTTGGTCTCGGGAAGAATCTCTTCTACCGATAAATATTCTGGAACTGAGAGCGATATTCAATGCTCTCAAGGCCTGGCCTCGGCTAGCGAGGACCAAGTTCATACGGTTTCAATCAGACAACATGACAACTGTTGCGTACATCAACCATCAGGGGGGAACAAGGAGTTCCCTAGCGATGGAAGAAGTGACCAAAATCATTCTATGGGCGGAGTCTCACTCCTGCCACCTGTCTGCTATCCACATCCCAGGAGTGGAAAATTGGGAAGCGGATTTTCTGAGTCGTCAGACATTGCATCCGGGGGAGTGGGAACTCCATCCGGAAATCTTTGCCCAAGTCACTCACCTGTGGGGCATTCCAGACATGGATCTGATGGCCTCTCGTCAGAACTTCAAAGTTCCTTGCTACGGGGCCAGATCCAGGGATCCCAAGGCGGCTCTAGTGGATGCACTAGTAGCACCTTGGACCTTCAAACTAGCTTATGTGTTCCCGCCATTTCCTCTCATCCCCAGGCTGGTAGCCAGGATCAATCAGGAGAGGGCGTCGGTGATCTTGATAGCTCCTGCGTGGCCACGCAGGACTTGGTATGCAGATCTGGTGAATATGTCATCGGCTCCACCTTGGAAGCTACCTTTGAGACGAGACCTTCTTATTCAGGGTCCGTTCGAACATCCGAATCTGGTTTCACTCCAGCTGACTGCTTGGAGATTGAACGCTTGATTTTATCGAAGCGAGGATTCTCAGATTCTGTTATCGATACTCTTGTTCAGGCCAGAAAGCCTGTAACTAGAAAGATTTACCACAAAATTTGGAAAAAATATATCTGTTGGTGTGAATCTAAAGGATTCCCTTGGGACAAGGTTAAGATTCCTAGGATTCTATCCTTCCTTCAAGAAGGATTGGAAAAAGGATTATCTGCTAGTTCCCTGAAGGGACAGATTTCTGCCTTGTCGGTATTACTTCACAAAAAGCTGGCAGCTGTGCCAGATGTTCAAGCCTTTGTTCAGGCTCTGGTTAGAATCAAGCCTGTTTACAAACCTTTGACTCCTCCTTGGAGTCTCAATTTAGTTCTTTCGGTTCTTCAGGGGGTTCCGTTTGAACCCTTACATTCCGTTGATATTAAGTTATTATCTTGGAAAGTTTTGTTTTTAGTTGCGATTTCTTCTGCTAGAAGAGTCTCAGAATTATCTGCTCTGCAGTGTTCTCCTCCTTATCTGGTGTTTCATGCAGATAAGGTGGTTTTACGTACTAAACCTGGTTTTCTTCCAAAAGTTGTTTCTAACAAAAACATTAACCAGGAGATTATCGTACCTTCTCTGTGTCCAAAACCAGTTTCAAAGAAGGAACGTTTGTTGCACAATTTGGATGTTGTTCGCGCTCTAAAATTCTATTTAGATGCTACAAAGGATTTTAGACAAACATCTTCCTTGTTTGTTGTTTATTCAGGTAAAAGGAGAGGTCAAAAAGCAACTTCTACCTCTCTCTCTTTTTGGATTAAAAGCATCATCAGATTGGCTTACGAGACTGCCGGACGGCAGCCTCCCGAAAGAATCACAGCTCATTCCACTAGGGCTGTGGCTTCCACATGGGCCTTCAAGAACGAGGCTTCTGTTGATCAGATATGTAGGGCAGCGACTTGGTCTTCACTGCACACTTTTACCAAATTTTACAAGTTTGATACTTTTGCTTCTTCTGAGGCTATTTTTGGGAGAAAGGTTTTGCAAGCCGTGGTGCCTTCCATTTAGGTGACCTGATTTGCTCCCTCCCTTCATCCGTGTCCTAAAGCTTTGGTATTGGTTCCCACAAGTAAGGATGACGCCGTGGACCGGACACACCTATGTTGGAGAAAACAGAATTTATGTTTACCTGATAAATTTCTTTCTCCAACGGTGTGTCCGGTCCACGGCCCGCCGTGGTTTTTTAATCAGGTCTGATAATTTATTTTCTTTAACTACAGTCACCACGGTACCATATGGTTTCTCCTATGCAAATATTCCTCCTTAACGTCGGTCGAATGACTGGGGTAGGCGGAGCCTAGGAGGGATCATGTGACCAGCTTTGCTGGGCTCTTTGCCATTTCCTGTTGGGGAAGAGAATATCCCACAAGTAAGGATGACGCCGTGGACCGGACACACCGTTGGAGAAAGAAATTTATCAGGTAAACATAAATTCTGTTTTTTCATGCGGATAAGGTAGTTCTGCGGACTAAGTTAGGGTTCCTCCCTAAAGTGGTTTCGGATAGGAACATTAATCAACAAATCGTTCCTTTGTGTCCTAACCCTTCTCATAAAGAGCGTCTGTTGCACAACCTAGATGTGGTGCGTGCGTTGAAATACTATTTACAGGCAATTAAGGATTTTCACCAGTCTTCTGCTTTATTTGTTTTCTCTGGGAAACACAAGGGTCAGAAAGTTACGACTACTTCTTTCTTCTATAAAGGTAAGATGAGTCCACGGATTCATCCTTTACTTGTGGGATATTATCCTCCTGCTAAAAGGAAGTGGCAAAGAGCACCACAGCAGAGCGGTTTATATAGCTCCTCCCTTAGCTCCACCCCCCAGTCATTCTCTTTGCCTACTCTAAGTACTAGGAAGGGTAAAGTGAAAGAGGTGATAAAATATTAGTTTTTAATTTCTTCAAGATAATTCAATGGGCAGAGACTCTCTCTTGCCATCTATCAGCAATCTATATCCCAGGAGTGGAGAACTGGGAAGCGGATTTTCTAAGTCGTCAGACTTTTCATCCGGGGGAGTGGGAACTCCATCCGGAGGTGTTTGCACAATTGATTCAGCAATGGGGCACACCAGAATTGGATCTGATGGTGTCTCGTCAGAATGCCAAACTTCCTCATTACGGGTCCAGGTATCCTTAGACAGTACTGATAGATGCTCTAGCAGTACCCTGGTCGTTCAACCTGGCTTATGTGTTTCCACCATTTCCTCTCCTTCCTCGTTTGATTGCCAGAATCAAACAGGAGAGAGCTTTGGTGATTTTGATAGCACCTGCGTGGCCACAGACCTGGTGGACATGTCATCTCTTCCACCATGGACTCTGCCACTGAGACAGGACCTTCTGATTCATGATCCGTTCCAGCATCCAAATCTAGTTTCTCTGCAACTGACTGCTTGGAGATTGAACGCTTGATCTTATCCAAGCGGGGGTTCTCTGAGTCGGTCATAGATACCTTGATACAGGCTCGTAAGCCTGTCACCAGGAAAATTTATCATAAGATATGGCGTAAATATCTTTATTGGTGCGAATCCAAAGGCTACTCATGGAGTAAGATCAGGATTCATAGGATTGCTAGTTCCTTAGAGGGACAGATATCTGCTTTATCAATTCTACTGCACAAACGTCTGGCAGATGTTCCAGACGTTCAGTCGTTCTGTCAGGCTTTAGTTAGAACCAAGCCTGTGTTTAAACCTGTTGCTCCGCCATGGAGTTTAAATTTAGTTCTTTAAGTTCTTCAAGGGGTTCCGTTTGAACCTATTCATTCCATAGATATTAAGCTTCTATCTTGGAAAGTTCTGTTTTTAGTTGCTATCTCTTCGTCTTGAAGAGTTTCTGAACTATCTGCATTGCAATGCGACTCGCCTTATCTTGTTTTCCATGCTGATAAGATGGTTTTGCGTACCAAACCTGGATTCCTTCCTAAGGTTGTTACTAATAAGAATATTAATCAGGAAATTGTTGTTCCTTCTCTGTGTCCTAATCCTTCCTCTAAGAAGGAGCGTCTATTGCACAACTTGGACGTGGTTCGTGCTTTGAAGTTTTACTTGCAAGCGACCAAAGATTTCCGTCAAACATCTTCTTTGTTTGTTGTCTATTCTGGAAAACGTAGGGGTCAAAAAGCTACGGCTACCTCTTGCCTTTTGGCTGAAAAGCATCATCCGTTTGGCTGAAAAGCATCATCCGTTTGGCATACGAGACTGCTGGACAGCAGCCTCCTGAAAGAATTACAGCTCACTCTACTAGTAGGCTTCCACATGGGCTTTTAAAAATGCTTCTGTTGAACATATTTGTAATGCTGCGATTTGGTCTTGGCTTCATACCTTTTCCAAATTTTACAAATTTGATACCTTTTTGCTTCTTCGGAGGCTATTTTTGGGAGAAAAGTTCTTCAAGCAGTGGTGCCTTCTGTTTAACCATCTGTCTTGTCCCTCTTATTCATCCGTGTCCTGTAGCTTTGGTATTGTATCCGACAAGTAAAGGATGAATCCGTGGACTCGTCTTACCTTTATAGAAAAAATTTAAATTTATGCTTACCTGATAAATTAATTTCTTCTATGGTAAGACGAGTCCACGGCCCGCTCTGTCATTTTAAGACGGATTATATTTTTTTGATTTAAACTTGTCACCTCTGCACCTTGTAGTTTCTCCTTTTTCTTCCTGTACCTTTGGTCGAATGACTGGGGTGTGGCGCTAAGGGAGGAGCTATATAGACAGCTCTGCTGTGGTGCTCTTTGCCACTTCCTGTTAGCAGGAGGATAATATCCCACAAGTAAAAGGATGAATCCTTGGAATCGTCTTACCATAGAAGAAATTAATTTATCAGGTAAGCATAAATTTTCCTTTTTGTGGCTGAGGAGTATCATTTGCTTTGCATATGAAACTGCTGGACAGCAGCCTCCTGAGAGAATCACGGCTCATTCCACGAGGGCTGTTTCCTCTTCCTGGGCATTCAAAAATGAAGCTTCTGTGGAACAGATTTGCAAGGCTGCAACTTGGTCCTCTCTTCACACTTTTTTTAAAATTCTATAGATTTTGATACTTTTGCCTCGGCTGAGGCTTCTTTTGGGAGAGAGGTTCTTCAGTCAGTGGTGCCTTCCGTTTAGGTTCCCTGTTTTGTCCCTCCCTTATCATCTGTGTCCTTTAGGTTGGGTATTGATTCCCAAAAGTAATTTGAGATGATCCGTGGACTTATCGTGTCATTAGAAAGAAAACGAAATTGATGCTTACCTGATAAATTTATTTATTTCTTGACACAGTGAGTCCATGGCCCGCCATGTTTATTTAAACAATTTTTCTTTTTAAAGATACGATGAGTCCATGGATTTCATCCTTGTGGTATTACGCCTCCTGGTCAGCAGGAGGAGGCAAAGAGCACCACAGCAGAGCTGTATAAATAGCTCCTCCCTTCCCTCACACCCCAGTCATTCTCTTTGCCTGTGTTAGTGATAGAAAGAGGCAAAGTGAGGTGTTTAGTTATTCAATCAAGAGTTTTTTATTTTGTGGTGCCACAGTGTGCTACTTTGTTTGGGGTGTAGCTCACTGTTTTCCTTATTATCCTCAGGTCCATGTGAGCAGTAGGACTTCACACGCCTGGGAGCTGCCTTTGCTGTCGGCAGACGGGGAGGTAAGTGCCGTTTTTATTCCTGGGCTTAGAAGATAGAAAAGGGCTCAGAAGAAATTGTCCACTCTAATTGTGAATAACAGCCCTTAGAGAAGGAGAAGGGCTCCTTATTCAGGTATGTTTTTCTCCTTTCATGGGAGACAATTCTAGACGGCTCATGTACTTCACAACTTCCCTGGTTTCCCCTTGTCGATATCATCTCCCGGCGGTTACATAAGAGAGCAATGCCGACCGGGTGATGACTGTGTGTTAAAATTCACTCTTTTCCCTATGTAAACTAAGGGGGTAATTGAGGTTACACAGTTAGTTGCTGGGGCACTCTGTTACATCTCCCGGCGGTTAAGATGGTGACTGGGAGATGACTGTATGATGATGGCTGTTAGTCTGCATACGCCCACGCAGGGCAGTCCTGGGGGACGCTTTACATTTGCGCGCCTTTTTTATCTACCGATACAGATACCTGTTGTGGCAATGTCCGGGAATGGTGGTATTTGTGTAATTACACGAACATGGTGCAATATTTATGTATGGCAAGTCCTCTTTCTCTCCCGGCGGTTAACTAAGTTTTGCCGCCCGGGAGATGTCTGTTGTCACTGCCCAAGAAAGGCGGTCCTTGTGGGGGGGGGGTGCCATTTGCATGGCGTGCTCATTATTTCTCCCGGCGGTTCAATAGCACTACATGCCGACCCGGAGATAGGTTGTGTACCTCCATGAGAGGGTCCTGTTTTCCCATCGCTATAAACAGTTGGTAGGGTCCAAAGACACATGTTTTACATATTGTAGGCTTACTTGACGACCGACATAAGTCGGATTGTAACCTAATTTCCCCTGCTGCGGTGAGGAGTCTGGTGACATTAGAACATCCTCCTCAGAAAAGGGGATACTTTTAAGGGGTGTCGAGATCTAGTAAGCTTATTTACGGTCTTTTTGCCCTATTTGTTTTTTGCAGGTTATAGAATAGAACAATGTTTTTCTTTTTAAAATGTAAAGACGGTCACATGTTTTCATATGTTAATTTTTAGTTAATTACTCCTTCTAAAGCTATGGCTGTTGGGAGTCTGGTGACACCGCTCAATCCATGAAACAATTTATCGATAGTGTCCAAATTATTTTATCACACACAGGCAGTGCTCTGCGGTTACTTGCAAAGCCGTTGCCTTTGATGTACATAGTGATGTCTTGTTGCTGCACTATTAATATGGTTATTGGATTGTTTTTCTGCACGACAGAAATAAGTCGTACTTTTAAAATTTAAAGTGACTGTAAAAAAAATTTGTGTAACTTTTATTAAAGGACTTGCCGCTGTTTGTTACTTCTTCCCTTGTGATGTAGGATGATACAACACGCTAAATTGAGTTTTAAAATTTAAAGAGACAGTAACGTTTTGTTCTGCGTTCAGTATAATAAATGTATTTCAACTGTTTATTTGTTAATTCATCCCTTGTGATGTGGATGACACAAACGCACACAAGAATAGTTACTTTTCAGATTTAAAGGAACGGTATTGCTTCCTATCTGAAAATTACAATTTGTTAAAATGTTGTTTTCTTTTTGAACCTACTCCCTCTACAGCGATTGCTGTTTGGGAGTCTTTTAACTATGGCCACAAATTTCTCCTGTAGTTTCCGTTGAAATGTTATGGTCCACATGCGTTTCCTTCACACTCCACTCGCGGCTATGGTTCTTTCTATGGTTTTACATCGGTAAAAACTTGCTAGAGGACCATGATACTGAGAATTTCAGTTTCAGATGGCGTTGATGCCTTGGGCATTCCTATGTTTACAAGACTGGTTCCCATAGCTGTATCAGCTAAGAGGCTGGACGTCATTCATTAGGGGGGAAGGAGTAGTTTCAACTATCACTATGAGAACTTCTATACCCTTAGAGGATGGTCCGGTGGACAAGATTTAGTCCTGGGACACACTCCAGGGTTTCCTATGGCAATCATCTGTGTACTTTATCGTCACTGGTGTGACGGCGTATTAGTTCGATGCGTTGTCTGAGGTTATTAGTCGGTAGTTTTCTTGGCTACAAATCCAGGACCGGATACAGCTTTCAATTGGCTTATTTCAATTTTCTTCCATTCCAGTTATCAAACTGGGGGCATAGGTGGCTCTGTTCCAGCTCCTAGGAACTTGTGGTTAGAGCCTCGTTTTTTGGATATGTGTTTTAAGATTTTGATGAACACAGTCTGCTGTTGAATTAAAGACAGCATGGGGAACATGCTCCGGTCCGGGATCGGATCTTGTAGGAAGGCTGACCTTTCCCTTTGCGCTCAAGTTTGGTTTCAATCTCAAATGTTTTCCTCTCAGAGGAAGTTTCTGCTTTCAAGATTGTCTGAGGATCAGACAAAGAGAGAGAAGTCTTTACACTGCGTAGGAGTCCTCTCAGATCCGGGAGTGGTTGTTCCAGTTCTGATACTGGTACTGGATCTTAGGTTATGGTTCCTAACAAATGGAAATCTTCAGACCATTTTGTAAGAAGGGTATTGTCCTTCGAGATGGAAACTATTAATTGTTCCATTTCTCCTTTGGTCTTAGAGGGTGGACTTATGTCAACGGTGGATTAAAGGTCAAGTGCTTTCATGTGCCGTTCATGAGAATCGTCTCAAGTTCTGGAGTTTGCCTTTCTGAACAAACACTTCCTGTTTGTTGTCCTTCCTTTTGGTCTTGCCCCAGTTCCGAGTTCTTTCGGGATCTCTGGGATCTCTGTTGGCGGTGCTTCAGTTATGGTACTTTGCAATGGCGCCCTATCAGGCTAATATCACTAGTCTGAGCTGATAACTGCCTTGACAGTTCTTTGGTCCTTCAGTCTAGAAGGGCCATTTCCCCTTTTTGCGCTTCTTTGCCGGGTGATTGTTCAATAAAATAGTAGAAGGCATCAGTGGTGCTCCTCGCTTCTGCGTGGCCTCGCAAGATTTGGTATGCCGATCCGGTTATGTCATCTCTGCTATCTTGGACACTTCTGTTGCGGAGGGACCTTTTTATTCAGGGTCCCTTCTTCCACCCAAGTCTCGTTTCTCTGAGGCTAATTGCCTGGAGATGGAACGCTTGATCCTATACAAGCGGTATGTCTTAGATTTGGTCTTCAGAAACATTAATTCAGACTTGTAAGCCTGTAATTAGGTTGATTTCCCATAAGATAGAGCTTAAATGTCTTATTGGTGTGAATCCAAGGGTTACTCATGGAGTAGAGTTCGGATTCCTAGGATTTTGTATTTTCTTCAAGGAAAGGTCGAGTTCCCTAGAGGGTCAAATCTCTGCTTTATCTAATTTGTTACACCAGTGTCTGGCAGATGTCCCAGACGTTCAATCCTTTTGTCAGGCTCTGATTAGAGTCAGGCCGGGAATTTCTAGAATTGCTCCTCCATGGAGTTTGAATTTAGATTTTAATGGTTCTTTAAGGGGTTCTGCTGAACCTATGCTTTCCATAGATATTAATTTGCTATCTTGGTAAGTTGCCTTTTCTTCTGCTTGAAGACTGTTTGAGTTTTTGGCATTTCCATATAATTCGCCTTCATTTGGGTAAGGTGATGTTGTGTGCTAATCTTGGTTTTCTTCCTATGGTTGTTTCAGCCGAGAGCATTACTTAGGATATTGTTGTTCCTTCCTTGTGTCCTAATCTTTTTCTCGGAAGGGAAGTCTTTTGCACATTTGGACGTTGTCCGTGTTTTAAAAAAAAAAAAAAAAAAAAAAGATATTTTCTTTACCAGCGACTACGGACTTTTGTCAATCGTCTTTTCTGTTTCAGCTCTTTACACCTGGGCTGTTTCCTCGTGGACATTCTAGCATGATGCTTCAGTTGAGCTGATTTGCAAGACTATGACTTAGTCTTCTCTCCACAATTTTTCTAAATTTTTCAAATTTGATATTTTTGCTTTGGCTGAGTTTGTTTTTGGGAGTAAGGTTCTTCAAGCAGTGGTGCCTTCCGTTTAGGTTCCCTGTCTTGTCCCTCCCTTTTCATCCGTGTACTATAGCTTTGGTATTGTATCCCACAAGTAAGGATGAAATCCGTGGACTCATTGTATCATTAAAAAGAAACAAATTTATCAGGTAAGCATAAATTTCCTTTTCTTTTTAGATATGAGTCCACGGCCCGCCCTGTTCTATGTGACAGGTTATTATTTTTTGTGAAACTTCAGACACCTCTGCACCTTGGCTTTTCCTTTCTCTTTTTAACTTCGGTCGAATGACTGGAGTGGGAGGGACGGGAGGAGCTATTTATACAGCTCTGCTGTGGTGCTCTTTACCTCCTCCTGCTGACCAGGAGGCGTAATCCCACAAGTAAGGATGAAATCCGTGGACTCATCGTATCTAAAAAGAAACAAATTTATCAGGTAAGCATAAATTTCCTTTTTTGTGTTATATACCTCAGGCACCTCTGCACCTTGTGTTACTTCCTTTCTCTTTTTTTCCTTCGGTCGAATGACTGGGGTTGGAGGGAAAGGAGGTGATACTTAACAGCTTTGCTGTGGTGCTCTGTGCCTCCTCCTGCTGGCCAGGAGTGATATTCCCAATAGTAATTAGAGATGATCAGTGGACTCACCGTGTCAAAAAAGAAATACATTTATCAGGTAAGCATAAATTTCGTTTTTTTGAATACCTAGGTAGGTGTCTGTTGCACTATAGCAGAAAATAGTGCTGTCATGTAGTGATTTTGCAAATGGATAACATTCTTGCAAAACTGCTGCCATATAGTGCTCCATACGTGCAAGCTCCTAGGATACCAAGAAAACAACAAAAAGAAGAAATTTAATAAAAGTAAATTAAACTTGGGTTTCATGTCTAACTGTTGAAAGACTGTTGCAGCGAGCAATGCATTCAAAACCTTTTCTTTCATACAGGTGGTGAGAGTACATGATCCACTACTCCTGGGAATTACTCTTAGTAGGCACTAGGAGGAGGCAAAGATTGCCAAACCCCAAGAGCTGTACTAGAAACTATTCTTTTCTTTGCCTTTGCTAGGGGTAGGTAAAGAATGAAGGTTCTGCAGTGGCCTTTTTGTGAGAGGGGTTTTTAGTCTGAGTTGAGGCCCAATTTCATCTCTGAGTGCTGCTGACGGAGGGATGTATTGGGTAGTGGCACAATTACTCCTTATGGGAGTTGGTCACAATCCTGCCACAAATGTCATGGGGACCTGTCCTTTCGTAGCCTCCTGTTTGGGATGTTGCTATATTCCTATTCCATTTCCTCTGCTTTTATGTTTCTGCACTGGTTTGGCTTTCTTCTGGATTCCACTTTATCTTCCAGTAGTTGGTTGTCTATGGGTAATTACTTTTATTCTATTTATTATTCTGGCACTCATCCATCCAAGCTCATTCAGCTATTTAGCTTGTACATTATTGTACTCCTATAGCGTAGGGACAATATTTGTGTATATGGGAAAGAAGGGGGTCCTGGTCTGGCCAAAAATTTCCTTTAAATTATCATCAGTTTTTAATTTCTATTGCTTTTGCCTATATGAGGCTAATGGTGCATACCCAATACATTTCATATATCAAAGAAGAGAGGATAAATAGCATATTTATCTCCAAAAAAACAGGGACTACAGTATTTTTTTTTTTTGTTTCATTTTTTTCTTCTTATGAAAAAATCCTTAACTTTTGAAGTTTATAGGTATTGATAGAGGTATTTTGCATGGTAGAGGAGATAACAAAGAAAACATTCTCCTCCAAAAAGAATGAATGTGGATATATAGGTTAGTCACCGTCTCCAAATGGGCTAAATGAGAAGTTGGATTTTAACTGTTTTTGGGGTTAAGGGTAATATAATATACCCATTTAGTGCTACGTCTTCTGGTAAATATTAAAGAATAAAAATATTGAAATAAGAGTAATATGAAGTATAAATGATTATGCTTGATCTTGAAATATAGAACCTTTGACAAGGTGAAAGTAAACACCCAGCATTATTTTATTAGGTTTGATATTGTGTTGCCAATTTGGTGATATTTTAAAATTACTCCCTACAAATTGAATTGAAACAGATTAAAATTTAAAGGCGCAAGCTTCACCTATCTAGGGGGCAGAAGCAAACTTGCGTATATAAACTCAACATGTGCAGTCACTCAGTAGCCATAAGGAAGCTCTGTCCACTTCCAATGGCATTGGCTGGCCGTCTCACATGATGGTGGCTAACTTCCAATGGTCCTTAAGAGGAAATCCTTAAAGGGACATACAACAAGTTGGGATAGAGACAGAATATAATAATTACTTTACCTGCAAATTTATACTGCAATGCCTCGCCATTAACCCTTTCTTTTAAGTTTCTGAATTTCAAAGCTCTAACTCCCCCCCACACACACATTTCCTTCTATGACTATCTTTATTTCTCCAACATTGGTGTGTCCGGTCCACGGCGTCATCCTTACTTGTGGGATATTCTCTTCCCCAACAGGAAATGGCAAAGAGTCCCAGCAAAGCTGGTCACATGATCCCTCCTAGGCTCCGCCCACCCCAGTCATTCTCTTTGCCGTTGCACAGGCAACATCTCCACGGAGATGGTTAAGAGTTTTTTGTAGTTTTATTCTTCTATCAAGTGTTTGTTATTTTAAAATAGTGCTGGTATGTACTATTTACTCTGAAACAGAAAAGGATGAAGATTTCTGTTTGTAAGAGGAAGATGATTTTTAGCAGACAGTAACTAAAATCGATTGCTGTTTCCACACAGGACTGTTGAGATGAAGTAACTTCAGTTGGGGGAAACAGTTAGCAGTCTTTTCTGCTTAAGGTATGACTAGCCATATTTCTAACAAGACCATGTAATGCTGGAAGGCTGTCATTTCCCCTCATGGGGACCGGTAAGCCATTTTCTTAGTTAAACATAAAAGAATAAAGGGCTTCAAAAAGGGCTTAAAAACTGGTAGACATTTTTCTGGACTAAAACAATTGCTTTACTAGGCATATTATGCAGATTCTAACTAATTATTGGTATTATAATCTTGGGGAACGTTTAGAAAAACGGCAGGCACTGTGTTGGACACCTTTTTCAGATGGGGGCCTTTCTAGTTATAGACAGAGCCTCATTCTGGGACTGTATAGGGGTTAAATGTAAAAACGGCTCCGGTTCCGTTAATTTAAGGGTTAAAGCTCTGAAATTTGGTGTGCAATACTTTTAATGCTTTAAGACACTGTGGTGAAATTTTGGTGAATTTTGAACAATTCCTTCATACTTTTTCACATATTCAGTAATAAAGTGTTTTCAGTTTGAATTTTAAAGTGACAGTAACGGTTTTATTTTAAAACGTTTTTTGTGCTTTGTTGACAAGTTTAAGCCTGTTTAACATGTCTGTACCATCAGATAAGCTATGTTCTATATGTATGAAAGCCAATGTGTCTCCCCATTTAAATTTATGTGATAATTGTGCCATAGTGTCCAAACAAAGTAAGGACAGTAATGCAACAGATAATGATATTGCCCAAGATGATTCCTCAAATGAGGGGAGTAAACATGATACTACATCATCCCCTACTGTGTCTACACCAGTTATGCCCACACAGGAGGCCCCTAGTACATCTAGTGCGCCAATACTTATTACCATGCAACAATTAACGGCTGTAATGGATAACTCCATAGCAAATCTTTTATCCAAAATGCCTACTTATCAGAGAAAGCGCGATTGCTCTGTTTTAAACACTGAAGAGCAAGAGGACGCTGATGATAACTGTTCTGACATACCCTCACACCAATCTCAAGGGGCCATGAGGGAGGTTTTGTCTGATGGAGAAATTTCAGATTCAGGAAAAATTTCTCATCAAGCTGAACCTGATGTTGTGACATTTAAATTTAAATTAGAACATCTCTGCGCACTGCTTAAGGAGGTGTTATCTACTCTGGATGATTGTGACAATTTGGTCATTCCAGAGAAATTATGTAAGATGGACAAGTTCCTAGAGGTTCCGGTGCCCCCCGACGCTTTTCCTATACCCAAGCGGGTGGCGGACATAGTAAATAAAGAGTGGGAAAGGCCCGGCATACCTTTTGTTCCCCCCCCTATATTTAAGAAATTATTTCCTATAGTCGACCCCAGAAAGGACTTATGGCAGACAGTCCCCAAGGTCGAGGGGGCGGTTTCTACTCTAAACAAACGCACTACTATTCCTATCGAAGATAGTTGTGCTTTCAAAGATCCTATGGATAAGAAATTAGAGGGTTTGCTTAAAAAGATTTTTGTACAGCAAGGTTACCTTCTACAACCAATTTCATGCATTGTTCCTGTCACTACGGCAGCGTGTTTCTGGTTCGAGGAACTAGAAAAATCGCTCAGTAAAGAATCTTCGTATGAGGAGGTTATGGACAGAGTTCAAGCACTTAAATTGGCTAACAGGGTTTGCTGTCGTGGCGCGCAGAGTGGCTAAAGTCTTGGTCAGCGGATGTGTCTTCCAAGACAAAATTGCTTAACATTCCTTTCAAAGGTAAAACATTATTTGGACCTGATTTGAAAGAGATTATTTCAGACATCACTGGGGGAAAGGGCCACGCCCTCCCACAGGATAGGTCTTTTAAGGCTAATAATAAGCCTAATTTTCGTCCCTTTCGCAGAAACGGACCAGTCTCTAATTCTGTATCCTCTAAGCAAGAGGGTAATACTTCACAACCCAAACCAGCCTGGAAACCAATGCAAGGCTGGAACAAGGGTAAGCAGGCCAAGAAGCCTACCACTGCTACCAAAACAGCATGAAGGGATAGCCCCCGATCCGGGACCGGATCTAGTGGGGGGCAGACTTTCTCTCTTTGCTCAGGCTTGGGCAAGAGATGTTCAGGATCCTTGGGCGCTAGAAATAGTTTCTCAAGGTTATCTCCTGGAATTCAAGGAACTACCCCCAAGGGGAAGGTTCCACAGGTCTCAATTATCTTCAAACCAAATAAAGAGACAGGCATTCTTACATTGTGTAGAAGACCTGTTAAAGATGGGAGTGATACATCAAGTTCCAATAAGAGAACAAGGAATGGGATTTTATTCCAATCTGTTCATAGTTCCCAAAAAAGAGGGAACATTCAGACCAATTTTGGATCTAAAGATCCTAAACAAATTTCTCAGGGTACCATCGTTCAAAATGGAAACTATTCGAACGATCCTACCTACTATCCAGGAAAATCAATTTATGACTACCGTGGATTTAAAGGATGCGTACCTACATATTCCTATCCACAAGGAACATCATCAGTTCCTAAGGTTTGCTTTTCTGGACAAGCATTACCAGTTTATGGCACTTCCATTTGGATTAGCCACTGCTCCAAGGATTTTCACAAAGGTACTAGGGTCCCTTCTAGCGGTTCTAAGACCAAGGGGCATTGCAGTAGTACCTTACTTGGACGACATCCTGATTCAAGCGTCGTCCCTGTCAAAAGCAAAGGCTCATACGGACATCGTCCTAGCCTTTCTCAGATCTCACGGATGGAAGGTGAACAAAGAAAAAAGTTCTCTGTCCCCGTCAACAAGAGTTCCCTTCTTGGGAACAATAATAGATTCCTTAGAAATGAGGATTTTTCTGACAGAGGTCAGAAAATCAAAACTTCTAAGCTCTTGTCAAGTACTTCATTCTGTTCCTCGTCCTTCCATAGCGCAGTGCATGGAAGTAATAGGATTGATGGTTGCAACAATGGACATAGTTCCTTTTGCACAAATTCATCTAAGACCATTACAACTGTGCATGCTCAGACAGTGGAATGGGGATTATACAGACTTGTCTCCGACGATTCAAGTAGATCAAAAGACCAGAGATTCACTCCGTTGGTGGCTGACCCTGGACAATCTGTCACAGGGAATGAGCTTCCGCAGACCAGAGTGGGTCATTGTCACGACCGACGCCAGCCTAGTGGGCTGGGGCGCGGTCTGGGAATCCCTGAAAGCTCAGGGTCTATGGTCTCTGGAAGAGTCTCTTCTCCCGATAAACATTCTGGAACTGAGATCGATATTCAATGCTCTCAGAGCTTGGCCTCAACTAGCAAAGGCCAAATTCATAAGGTTTCAGTCAGACAACATGACGACCGTTGCATATATCAATCATCAGGGGGGAACAAGGACTTCCCTGGCGATGAAAGAAGTGACCAAGATAATTCAATGGGCGGAGGATCACTCCTGCCACTTGTCTGCGATCCACATCCCAGGAGTGGAAAATTGGGAAGCGGATTTTCTGAGTCGTCAGACATTCCATCCGGGGGAGTGGGAACTCCATCCGGAAATCTTTGCCCAAATAACTCAATTATGGGGCATTCCAGACATGGATCTGATGGCGTCTCGTCAGAACTTCAAGGTTCCTTGCTACGGGTCCAGATCCAGGGATCCGAAGGCGACCCTAGTAGATGCACTAGTAGCACCTTGGACCTTCAACCTGTATTCCCACCGTTTCCTCTCATCCCCAGGATGGTAGCCAGGATCAATCAGGAGAGGGCCTCTGTGATCTTGATAGCTCCTGCGTGGCCACGCAGGACTTGGTATGCAGACCTGGTGAATATGTCATCGGCTCCACCATGGAAGCTACCTTTGAGACAGGACCTTCTTGTTCAGGGTCCATTCGAACATCCGAATTTGGTTTCCCTCCAACTGACGGCTTGGAGATTGAACGCTTGATTTTATCAAAGCGTGGGTTTTCAGATTCTGTAATAGATACTCTGATTCAGGCTAGAAAGCCTGTAACTAGAAAAATTTACCATAAAATAGGGAAAAAATATATCTGTTGGTGTGAATCTAAAGGATTCCCATGGAACAAGATAAAAATTCCTAAGATTCTATCCTTTCTACAAGAAGGTTTGGAGAAAGGATTATCTGCAAGTTCTCTGAAGGGACAGATCTCTGCTTTATCTGTTTTACTTCACAAAAGACTGGCAGCTGTGCCAGATGTTCAAGCATTTGTTCAGGCTCTGGTTAGGATCAAGCCTGTTTACAGACCTTTGACTCCTCCCTGGAGTCTAAATCTAGTTCTTTCAGTTCTTCAAGGGGTTCCGTTTGAACCCTTACATTCCGTATATATTAAGTTATTATCTTGGAAAGTTTTGTTTTTGGTTGCAATTTCTTCTGCTAGAAGAGTTTCAGAGTTATCTGCTCTGCAGTGTTCTCCGCCCTATCTGGTGTTCCATGCAGATAAGGTGGTTTTGCGTACTAAGCCTGGTTTTCTTCCGAAAGTTGTTTCCAACAAAAATATTAACCAGGAGATAGTTGTACCTTCTTTGTGTCCGAATCCAGTTTCAAAGAAGGAACGTTTGTTACACAATTTGGACGTAGTCCGTGCTCTAAAATTCTATTTAGAGGCTACTAAAGATTTCAGACAAACATCTTCCTTGTTTGTTGTTTATTCTGGTAAAAGGAGAGGTCAAAAAGCGACTTCTACCTCTCTTTCCTTTTGGCTTAAAAGCATTATCCGATTGGCTTATGAGACTGCCGGACGGCAGCCTCCTGAAAGAATCACAGCTCACTCCACTAGGTCTGTGGCTTCCACATGGGCCTTCAAGAACGAGGCTTCTGTTGACCAGATATGTAAGGCAGCGACTTGGTCTTCACTGCACACTTTTGCCAAATTTTACAAATTTGATACTTTTGCTTCTTCGGAGGCTATTTTTGGGAGAAAGGTTTTGCAAGCCGTGGTGCCTTCCATTTAGGTGACCTGATTTGCTCCCTCCCTTCATCCGTGTCCTAAAGCTTTGGTATTGGTTCCCACAAGTAAGGATGACGCCGTGGACCGGACACACCAATGTTGGAGAAAACAGAATTTATGCTTACCTGATAAATTACTTTCTCCAACGGTGTGTCCGGTCCACGGCCCGCCCTGGTTTTTTAATCAGGTCTGATGAATTATTTTCTCTAACTACAGTCACCACGGTATCATATGGTTTCTCCTATATATATTTCCTCCTGTCCGTCGGTCGAATGACTGGGGTGGGCGGAGCCTAGGAGGGATCATGTGACCAGCTTTGCTGGGACTCTTTGCCATTTCCTGTTGGGGAAGAGAATATCCCACAAGTAAGGATGACGCCGTGGACCGGACACACCGTTGGAGAAAGTAATTTATCAGGTAAGCATAAATTCTGTTTTACTGTTGCTTTGGTAGAATGCAAATAGCAATATTTCATAACAGACTTTTCCTTAAAGGGACACTGAACCCAATTTTTTTCTTTCGTGATTCAGATAGAGCATGCAATTTTAAGCAACATTCTAATTTACTTCTATTATCAAATTTTCTTTGTTCTCTTGGTATCTTTAGCTTTAAGCAAGAATGTAAGTTTAGATGCCGGGCCATTTTTGGTGAACAACCTGGGTTGTTCTTGCTGATTGGTGGATAAATTCACCCACCAATATACAAGTGCCAAAAATTGGATGTCTCTTTAGCTTATATGCCTTTTTCAAATAAAGATAGCAAGAGAACAAAGAAAAATTGATGATCGGATTAAATTAGAAAGTTGCTTAAAATTGCATGCTCTATCTGATTTACAAAATAAAAAATTGGGTTCATTGTCCCTTTTAATATAAGGAGAGTCCACAGCATCATTCCTTACTGTTGGGAAATACTGAACCTGGCCACCAGTAGGAGGCAAAGACACCCCAGCCAAAGGCTTAAATACCTCTCCCACTTCCCCCATCCCCCAGTAATTCTTTGTCTTTTCATCACAGGAGGATGGCAGAGAAGTGTCAGAAGATTTTGGAGAAGTTCCTTAGGGATGAGGGTATCTGCCCTTCGATATGGGACTGCAGTTTTAAGTAGTCTGGTCAACCTCTCAGTGAGAGCATAGACGAAAGTTAGTCTGGAGATGCAGGGAGAGTCTTTCTGCGAACCCTTCCAGACTACCTGCTAATGGCTCCTAAGCAATCAGTGTTGACAAGTTTCACTGCCTGCTTGTTTCCTCACTCAAGTCCATGTCAGGAGCGATGCTACAAGACTTTCACACTTGAGAGGCTATGTTTCTGTTCCGGCAGCATGGATTCTGGTAAGATCGTTTTAATTTTTTACATGTGTTGAAAACGCTAGCAGACAGGGTCACAGTGTGGCTCCTTTTATCTTAATAGAATCATGGATTTATTTCTCCTGAGGGGGATTATTGAACAGTGGGGATTAATCAAAATGTGATGCTTTTGATTAGATTTTATTGGGCTCATAGACTTTTTATGTGGCTGGAATGCACAGGTTTTTACTTTCACTTTGAGTGCTGCGCAGCTTGTAACTTGGTGCACTTTTTCTCATAGCTGGGACGGTCCTGCCTTGCGCACCATGTGACCGGGAGTGTTCTTGCTTTCATTTCTTTTTTCCTGACCTAGCTGGCTGTCAGAGAAGACGCTATTTCTCTGTATTGTCTGGGTTTATTAGGTGGTGAGTGCCCCAGCCATTGGGAGTATAAAGGTGCCGTTTTTGAGAAATAAAGTTTGTTTTCTGTGTCCTGCTATTGTTGGCTTAAGCTATGGAGGATTCTGATATATTAGAGGGTACACCCTCTATTCCAAATAGTAATACCTGTTTATATTGTGAGGAGGCTTTGGTATGCCTTCCCTCGGTTATGTTCCACATGCCTTGACAATGTTGTTCGGTCAAAGGTTAACCCTTTTAGTACCACTGAGACGGACGGTCCACCTCTGAGGACTCGCCTCCCGTGAGGTGCATTCCTTACATTCATCTCCTACACACGCAGCTTCCCATAGCTTTTACCCTTTTACCGCCAGATTTTACCGCGCAGTTACAAAAACGGCGGTGTCTGCGGCCCTCCGTACTTTACCTCGCCCTGCGGCCCTCCCTACTTTACCTCTCCCTGCTAAACGCAAGCGTAAGGTTAAACATAGCTCTCCTGCCCCAGGGTCATCATGTAGTTTATTAAATTTAACTGCTCTTTCTCAGTTATCCGAGGATGAGTTGCACTCTGAGGCTTCAGTGGATGTACTTTCTGGGATGGAGTTTGCTGCTTCTAAGCCTTCTGCTGCGGAGGAACCAGCCTTTAGATTTAAGATTGAACACTTACGTTTTCTTCTAAAGGAAGTCCTGTCTACTTTAAAGGTTCCAGAGGCCAAGCTGCCTGATGAACCTTTGATTCCTAAATTACAGAGTTTACAAGGACAGGGTAGTGCCTTTAAAAAATTTTCCTGCGCCTGTAAAGATGGTGAACATTATTGAAAACAAATGGGAAAGAATTGGATCTTCCTTTTCACCTTAGTCTTCCTTAAAATTTTTATTTGCGGTCCCGGACTCTCAATTGGAGTTGTGGGGTTCTGTCCCTAAGACGGATGGCGCTATCTCCACGCTTGCCAAATGCACTACTATCCTGTTTGAGGATAGCTCGTCATTCAGAGAGCCGATGGATAAAAAGATGGAAACTCTTCTAAGAAAGATGTTTCAACATATGGGATATTTGTTTCAACCGGCAGTGGCGGTTGCTGGAGCATCTACCTATTGGTGCAACTCCTTATTGGATTTAATAGAGGTGGCGGGTCCCCTCAACGTTATCCAGGAAAGAATTAAGGCCTTGAGAATTGCTAATTCTTTTATCTGTGATGCAATCAAGAAGATTATTTGCCTAAATGCTAAGGCTTCTCGCTTTTCGGTTCTGGCCTGTCGGGCGCTCTGGCTAAAGTCCTGGTCTGCGGATATTACTTAAGTCCATACTTCTTTCTCTCCCCTTTAAGGGAAAATCTAATTTGGTCCAGGCCTGGACTCTATATCCACGGTTACAGGGGGCAAAGGTGCCTTCCAAGATAAAAAGATCAAGTTTAAGGGACAAGTTTTCTAATTTTCGTTCTGATAATTCCCAACGTCAGCAGTCCTGAAAAGCCTGAGCAAACCAAGAATACTTGGAGGCCGGCTAAGTCCTGGAATAAGACCAAGCAGAGCAAGAAGCCTGCAGAGACTAAATTGGAATGAAGGGGCGGCCCCCGATACGGCTCGGGATCGTGTAGGAGGCAGACTGTTGCTCTTTTCAGACGCTTGGTTCAGGGATGTGCAGGATCCATGGGTCCTGGAGGTCATAGCTCATGGTTTCAAGATATGTTTCAAGTCTCATCCACCCGAAGGGAAGTTTTCTCTCCTTAATCCTGTCTTCCAAACCAGAAAAGAGGTAAGCCTTTCTGGGGGGCGTGCAGGATCTGTCCTCCTTAGGAGTTATTGTCCTGGTGCCTATCGCAGAAAGAGGTTTGGGATACTATTGAAACCTTTTCGTGGTCCCAAAGGAGGGAACTTTCTGCCTGATTCTGGACCTAAAGTGCTTAAACAAATTTTTAAATGTACCCTAGTTCAAGATTGAGACAATGAGATCTATCCTTCCCTTAGTTCAGGAAGGACAGTTCATGACCACTATAAATCTGAAGGATGCTTACTTTCACGTTCCAATCCACAAGGACCACTTCCAGTTCCTAAGGTTGACATTCCTGGACCAACACTTCCAGTTCATTGCACTTCCGTTGGTCTAGCTACTGCTCCAATAATTTTTACGAAGGTTCTAGGGGCTCTTCTAGCTGTTGCCAGAACCCAGGGTATAGCAGTAGCTCTCTACTTGGACGATATTCTGGTACAAGCATCATCTTTTCGTCTGGCGGAAGACCATTCGGAATATCTCCTCTCTCTCTCCTGTCTCAGGGATGGAAGATAAACCTAGAAAAGTGTTTTCTTCTACAAGATACGACAAGTCCACGGATTTCATCCTTACTTGTGGGATATTATCCTCCTGCTAACAGGAAGTGGCAAAGAGCACCACAGCAGAGCTGCATATATAGCTCCTTCCTTCCCTCCACCCCCAATCATTCTCTTTGCCTGTCTTTGTACTAGGAAGAGGTAAAGTGAGGTGTTAGTTTTAGTTTCTTCAATCAAGAAGTTTTTTATTTTAAATG
Source organism: Bombina bombina (assembly GCF_027579735.1). Lineage (NCBI taxonomy): Eukaryota > Metazoa > Chordata > Amphibia > Anura > Bombinatoridae > Bombina > Bombina bombina. The sequence continues at coordinate 1,338,602,892 of NC_069499.1, forward strand.
GTACCGGTGAGTACTGTTTCCCTCAGGGGGATATGGAAGAAGATTTCTGCCCTGAGGTTTATGATCTTAGAAGCTGTAACTAAGATCCATGTTGGTTACCACAGATCTGAAGGTAATACAGGAGACCTCTTTAGTGTGGAGAAGGGTTCATGCTACAAGCAGCATTGAGGTATGTGCAGCCCTTTATTCTGAGGAGACTTGGTATATCGGAAACGGCTGAAATTTATTCCCTGTTAGGGAAGGGGTAAGCAGTAGACCTATCGAGGTGTTACTGAAACCTTTGCATTATTTTATATTATTCAGTTGACATTTTTTGGGCAAGGAGTTTATAATGACAGAGTGCTGAAATGCTCATTATAAAAGACACTGGGAGATATATTTTGCGGTTTGATGTGTAGTTTTACATTTTGACCGTAGGGGCCTATTTTCGTGCCTCAGTTGTGCAGGTTCTTTTCCTCTGAGACTTCTAACTTCTACTCCAGAGGTTCCTGCCGTGTTTGAGGGCTGTAAAAGAATTTTTTCCCCCCACAAATTGTTCTGAAGGGCAGATAGGAGCCACAGCAGAACTGTGGCAAAGTGCTGAAAGTATTTTTTACTGGTTTTGATGTTTTTTCAATCCGGTTTTGCCATTAAGGGGTTAATTGTTTATTTGCATAGCTTTGCAAAGTTACTAAGGCTATATGATACTACTGTAAAAATTGTTGTTTACTGCTTTTTTACACTGTTTTGCAGAATTTGTGCAGCTTTTTTTCTCTTAACGGCACAGTACCGTTTTATTTCTAAGTTTTATTTACTTTGATTACAGTGTTTTCCAAGCTTGCTTGTTACATTACTAGCCTGTTTAACATGTCTGATGCCAAGGAAAATCCTTGTTCAATATGTTTGGAAGCCATTGTGTTCCAATTGTACTGATATGTCCATAAACTATAAAGAACATATATTAGCACTTAAAAATAGAGCAATAGATGATTCTCAGTCAGAAGTAAATGAGGGTTTAGCATCTAGCTCTCCCCAAGTGTCACAACCAGTAGTGCGTCGAATTCATTTATTTTACAAGACATGGCCACAGTTATGAATACAACCCTCACAGAGGTTTTATCCTGACTGCCTGGTTTTCAAGGAAAGCGGGACAGCTCTTGGTTAAGGAAAAATGCTGAGCCGTCTTGACTCTTTAGTAGCCGTATCTGATATGCCCTCACAATGCTCTAAGGGTAGGGGTGAGGGATTTGTTATGAGGGAGAAATTTCTGATTCAGAAAAGACGCTTCCTCAGACAGATTCTGATATGACGGCCTTTAAATTTAAGCTTGAACACCTCCGCTTATTGCTCAGGGAAGTATTAGCGGCTCTAGATGATTGTGACCCTATAGTGGTCCCAGAGAAATAGTGTAAGATGGATAAATACTTAGAGGATTGTGAATATTATTGCTAAGGAGTGGGATAGACCAGGTATTCCGTTCATTCCCCCTCCTGTTTTTAAGAAAATGTTTCCCATATCTGACACCATGCGGGACTCATGGCAGACAGTTCCTAAGGTGGAGGGAGCTATTTCTACTCTGTCTAAGCGTACAACTGTACCTATTGAAGTCAGTTGTGCTTTCAAAGATCCTGTGGATAAAAAAATTAGAGGGTCTCCTGAAGAAAATTTTTGTTCATCAAGGTTTTCTTCTTCAACCTATTGCGTGCATTGTTCCTGCAACTTCTGCAGCTGCTTTCTGGTTTGAGGCTCTAGAAGAGGCTCTTCAGATGGAGACTCCATTAGAAGAAATTTTGGACAGAATTAAGGCCCTTAAATTGGCTAATTCTTTTGTTACAGATGCCGCTTTTCAACTGGCTAAATTAGCGGCAAAGAATTCAGGTTTTGCCTTTTTAGCACGCAGGACATTATGGCTTAAATCCTGGTCTGCTGATGTGTCATCTAAAACTAAACTTTTGAACATCCCTTTCAAAGGAAAGACCCTATTCGGGCCTGAACTGAAAGAGATTATTTCAGACATCACTGGAGGGAAAGGTCATGCCCTCCCTCAGGATAGATCAAATAAGATGAGGACCAAACAAAATAATTTTCGTTCCTTTTGGAATTTCAAGAGTGGTCCCGCTTCAGCTTCCTCTGCTGCAAAGCAAGATGGGAATTTTGCCCAATCCAAGTCAGTCTGGAGACCTAACCAGGCTTGGAACAAGGGTAAACAGGCCAAGAAGCCTGCAGCTGCCTTTAGGACAGCATGAAGGGGTAGCCCCCGATCCAGGATCGGATCTAGTAGGGGGCAGACTCTCTCTCTCTCCGCTCAGGCTTGGGCAAGAGATGTTCACGATCCCTGGGTTTTAGAAATGGTGTCCCAGGGATATTTTCTGGAATTCAAAGGCTCTCTTCCAAGGGGGACTTTTCACATTTCTCGATTGTCTGTAAACAGACAAAGAGAGAGGCGATCTTATGCTGTGTAGAAGACCTACATACCATGGGGTTGATCCGCCCAGTCCCAAAAGAGGAACAGGGGCTAGGTTTTTACTCAAACCTGTTTTTGGTTTCCAAAAAGAGGGAACTTTCAGATCAATCTTGGATCTCAACATTCTAAACAAGTTCCTCAAAGTTCCATCATTCAAGATGGAGACTATTTGGTCTATACTACCTCTGATCCAGGAGGGTCAATATATGACCACAGTGGACTTAAAGGATGCGTATCTACACATCCCTAGTCACAGAATTTTCACAAGGGTGCTAGGGTCCCTTCTGGCTGTTCTACGACCACGGGGCATAGCAGTGGCGCCTTATCTAGACTACATCTTATTTCAGGCGTCAACTTTCCATCTATCCAAGTCTCACACGGACATTGTGTTGGCTTTTCTGAGATCTCACGGATGGACGGTGAATGTAAAAAAAGAGTTCTCTCTTCCCTCTTACAAGAGTTTCCTTCCTAGGGACTCTGATAGACTCGGTAGAAATGAAAATATTTCTGATGGCGGTCAGAAAATCAAAGCTCTTAACCACTTGCCGAGCTATTCATTCCATTCCTCGGCCATCAGTGGCTCAGTATATGGAGGTAATCGGACTCATGGTAGCGGCAATGGACATAGTTCCTTTTGCCCGCCTACACCTCAGACCACTACATCTATGCATGCTCAAACATTGTAATGGGGATTATGCAGATTTGTCTCCTCAACTGCATCTGGACCAGGAGACCAGAGATTCTCTTCTCTGGTGGTTGTCTCAGGACCACCTGTCTCAGGGAATGTGTTTCCGCAGGCCAGAGTGGCTGATTGTAATGACAGATACCAGCCTGCTAGGCTGGGATGCAGTCTGGAACTCTGTGAAAGCACAGGGCTTATGGTCTCGGGAGGAATCTCTTCTCCCGATAAATATTCTAGAACTGAGAGCGATATTCAATGCGCTTCAGGCGTGGCCTCAGCTTGCTGCAGCCAAATTCATCAGGTTTCAGTCGGACATCACGACTGTAGCTTATATCAATCATCAAGGAGGAACAAGGAGTTCTCTAGCGATGATGGCGGTAACCAAAATAATCCGATGGGCAGAGGATCACTCTTGCCATCTCTCAGCAATCCACATCCCAGGAGTAGAGAACTGGGAGGCGGATTTCCTAAGTCGTTAGACTTTTCATCTGGGGGAGTGGGAACTCCATCCGGAGGTATTTGCCCAGCTGATTCAGCTATGGGGCACACCAGAATTGGATCTGATGGCGTCCCGTCAGAATGCCAAACTTTCTCGTTACGGGTCCAGGTCCCGGGATCCCAAGGCGGTACTGATAGATGCTCTAGCAGTGCCTTGGTCCTTCAATCTGGCCTATGTATTTCCTCTCCTTCTACGTCTGGTTGCCAGAATAAAGCAGGAGAGAGCTTCGGTGATTCTGATAGCACCTGTGTGGCCACGCAGGACTTGGTATGCAGACCTAGTGGACATGTCCTCGGTTCTACCATGGACTCTGCCAATGAGGCAGGACCTTCTAATCAAAGGTCCGTTCATTCATCCAAACCTAATTTCTCTGCGTCTGACTGCTTGGAGATTGAACGCCTGATTCTATCAAAGCGTGGTTTCTCTGAGTCGGTCATTGATACCCTGATTCAGGCTAGAAAGCCTGTCACCAGGAAGATCTATCATAAGATTTGGCGCAAATATCTTTATTGGTGTGAATCCAAAGGTTACTCGTGGAGTAAGATTAGGATTCCTAGAATATTGTCTTTTCTCCAAGAAGGTTTGGAGAAGGGATTATCAGCTAGTTCCTTATAAGGACAAATATCTGCTTTGTCTATTCTACTTCACAAACGTCTGGCAGATGTCGCAGACGTTCGAGCATTTAGTCAGGCTTTGGTCAGAATCAAGCCTGTATTTAAACCTGTTGCTCCGCCATGGAGTCTAAATTTAGTTCTTAAAGTTCTTCAAGGGGTTCCGTTTGAACCTATGCATTCCATGGATATTAAGCTTCTATCTTGGAAAGTTTTGTTTTTAGTAGCTATCTCTTCGGCTCGAAGAGTTTCTGAGCTATATGCTTTACAGTGTGATTCCCCTTATCTTATTTTCCATGCAGATAAGGTGGTTTTGCGTACCAAACATGGGTTTCTTCCTAAGGTTGTTTCTTATAAGAATATCAATCAAGAGATTGTTGTTGTTCCTTCACTGTGTCCTAATCCTTCTTCAAAGAAGGAACGTCTGTTGCACAATCTTGATGTGGTTTGTGCTTTAAAGTTCTACTTACAAGCAACTAAAGATTTCCGTCAAACATCTTCATTGTTTGTTGTTTATTCTGGTAAGCGGAGAGGTCAGAAGGCTACGGCTACCTCTTTCCTTTTGGCTGAAAAGCATCATCCGTTTGGCTTATGAGACTGCTGGCCAACAGTCTCCTGAAAGAATTACTGCTCATTCTACTAGAGCTGTGGCTTCCACATGGCTTTTAAAAATGAGGCTTCTGTTAAACAGATTTGTAATGCAGCGACTTGGTCTTCGTTTCATACTTTTTCCAAATTTTACAAATTTGATACTTTTGCTTCTTCGGAGGCCGTTTTTGGGAGAAAGGTTCTACAAGCAGTGGTGCCTTCCGTTTAAGGTCCCTGTCTTGTCCCTCCCTTCATCCGTGTCCTAAAGCTTTGGTATTGGTATCCCATAAGTAAGGATGAATCCGTGGACTCGATACATCTAACAAGAGAAAACATAATTTATGCTTACCTGATAAATTTATTTCTCTTGTGATGTATCGAGCCACGGCCCGCCCTGTTTATTAAGACAGGCATATATATATATATATATTTTTATTTTTAAACTTTGTCACCACTGCACCCTATTGTTTCTCTTTTTTCTTCCTAGCCTTCGGTCGAATGACTGGGGGGTGGAGCTAAGGGGGGAGCTATATAGGCAGCTCTGCTGTGGGTGCTCTCTCTGCCACTTCCTGTAGGGGAGGAGAATATCCCACAAGTAAGGATAAATCCGTGGACTCGATACATTACAAGAGAAATAAATTTATCAGGTAAGCATAAATTATGTTTTTTATTTTTTAAAGACACAGTAAACATTTTCAAAGAATTGTTTAAAGCATTTAATAAAGTGTTTAAACGACTATTGGTGGTTTTTACTATTCTGTTCAGCATGTCTGATATTGAGGAATCTGTGTTCTATGTGTTTAGATGCCATTGTGGAACCCCTTCTTACATTGTGTACCTCTTGTACTGAAAGGGCCTTACATTGTAAATAGCATATTCTGAGTAAAGATAGTATGTCTAAGGATGATTCTCAGTCTGAAGAGAATCAGGATATGCCATCCAATTCTCCCCAAGTGTCACAACCTTTAACGCCCACACAAGCGACGCCAAGTACTTCTAGTGCGTCTAATTCCTTTACTCTGCAGGAGATGGCTGCAGTTATGTCAACTACCCTTACTGAGATATTATCTAAATTACCAGTGTTATAGGGTAAACGCAGTAGGTCAGGTATTAATGTGAATACTGAATCCTCTGATGCCTTATTGGCTATTTCCGATTTACCCTCAGTGTTCTGAGTTGGGGGTCAGGGAATTGCTGTCTGAGGGAGAAATTTCAGATTCAGGAAATGTGTTATCTCAGACAGATTCGGACTAATGTCCTTTAAGTTTAAGCTTGAACACCTCCGCCTGTTACTTCTGGAGGTTTTAGCGACTCTGGATGATTGTGATACTATTGTGAGACCACCAGAGAAATTGTGTAAGATGGACAAATATCTAGAGTTGCCTACTTACACTGATGTTTTTCCAGTTACTAAGAGAATTTCGGAAATTGTTAAAAAGGAATGGGATAGACCAGGTATACCGTTCTCTCCCCCTCCTAATTTTAAGAAAATGTTTCCTATTTCAGAAGCCATTCGGGTCTCTTGGCAAACGGTCCCTAAGGTGGAGGGAACTATTTCTACCCTGGCTAAGCCTACAACTATACCTATTGAGGACAGTTGTGCTTTCAAGGGCCCTATGGATAAAAAGTTAGAGGGTCTTCTAAAGAAATTATTTATTCATCAGGGTTTCCTTTTATAACCTACGGCTTGCATTGTTCCAGTAACTACCGCAGCAGCCTTCTGGTTTGAGGCTCTAGAAGAGTCTCTGAAGGTTGAGACTCCCTTAGATGACATCCTAGATAGAATTAAGGCTCTCAAGCTAGCTAATTCTTTTATTACTGATGCCAATTTTCAAATTGCTTATCTAGCGGCGAAAAATGCAGGGTTTGCCATTCTAGCGTGTAGAGCACTATGGCTCAAATCTGGGTCTGCTGATGTGTCATCAAAATCTAAGCTGCTAGCTATTCCTTTTATAGGTAAAACCCTATTCGGGCCGGAATTGAAGGAAATCATTTGACATTACTGGAGGTAAAGGTCATGCCCTACCTCAGGATAAGTCTGTTAAGTAAACAAAATAATTTTCGTTCTTTTCGAAACTTTAAAGGAGGACCCTCTGCTTCCTCTTCCTCCACAAAGCAGGAATGGAATTTTGCTCAATCCAAGTCAGCCTGGAGACCCAACCAGGCTTGGAACAAAGGTAAACAATCCCAGAAGCCAGCTGCTGCTACAAAGACAGCATGAAGGGGCGGCTCCCGATCTGGGACCGGATCTAGTAGGTGGCAGACTTTCTTTCTTTGCTCAGGCAAGAGACGTTAAAGGGACATTATACACTCATTTTTTCTTTGCATAAATGTTTTGTAGATAATCTATTTATATAGCCCATAAAGTTTTTTTTTTTAAATTAATGTATAGTTTTGCTTATTTTTAAATAACATTGCTCTGATTTTCAGACTCCTAACCAAGCCCCAAAGTTTTATGTGAATACGCTCGACTACCTACTCCAGCTTGCTCCTGTTTGTGTAAAGGGTCTTTTCATATGCAAAAGAAGGGGGAGGGGGGGAGTGTCTTATTTACCACTTGCAGTGGGCTTTCCAGCTACCTTTTCAACAGAGCCAAAGTGACAGCTTCTAAGTAAGTTTTTAAACAGTTTTATACTGGATTTTTATATCAGTATCTGTGCATATTATTCTTTATAGTAGTGTCTATTACATGCAGTTATATGAAAATGAGTGTATACTGTCCCTTTAAGGACCCTTGGGCACCGGAAATCTACTGGAGTTGGAGTTCAAGGATTTTTTCCCAAGAGGGAGGTTTAATCTTTTACGATTATCTGTAGACCAGATAAAGAGGCGTTCTTACGCTGTGTAAAAGACCTCTCTACTATGGGAGTAATTTGTCCCGTTCCAAAACTGGAACAGGGGCAGGTGTTTTACTCAAATCTTTTCGTGGTTCCCAAAAAAGAGGGAACTTTCAGACCCATTTTAGATCTCAAGTGTCTAAACAAGTTTCTCAGAGTCCCATCATTCAAGATGGAGACTATACGAACAATCTTACCAATGATCCAGGAGGGTCAATTTATGACTACCGTGGACTTGAAGGATGCGTACCTTCATATCCCTATTCACAAGGATCATCATCAGTTCCTAAGGTTTGCTTTCCTGGACAAACATTACCAGTTTGTGGCTCTTCCCTTCGGGTTGGCCACAGCACCCAGAATTTTCACAAAGGTCCTAGGGTCTCTTCTAGCGGTTCTCAGACCGCTGGGCATAGCAGTGGCGCCTTATCTGGACGATATTCTGATTCAGGCGTCAACTTATCATTTGACAAAGTCTCACACGGACATAATATTGTCTTTCTTGAGAACTCATGGGTGGAAGGTGAAAAGAGTTCACTAGTTCCACGGGCAAGGGTTCCCTTTTTGGGGACTCTGATAGACTCGGTAGAAATTAAAATATTTCTGATGGAGATCAGAAAAATAAAGTTTCTAAATACTTGCCGAGCACTTCGGTCCATTCCTCGGCCATTAGTGGCTGTGTGTATGGAGGTAATTGGATTAATGGTAGCGGCAATGGACATCGTTCAGTTTGCCCGCTTTCATCTCAGACCACTGCAGCTGTGCATGCTCGGACAGTGGAATGAGGATTATGTGAATTTATCCCCTCAGATAAATCTGGATCAAGAGACCAGAGACTCTCTTCTTTGGTGGTTGTCGCCGGATCATCTGTCCCAGGGGACTTGTTTCCGCAGACCCTCGTGGGTAATAGTGACAATGGACGCCAGCCTACTGGGCTGCGGTGCCGTCTGGAATTCCCTGAAGGCTCAGGGTGTTTGGTTAAGTAGAGTCTACTTCCAATCAATATTCTGGAAATGAGAGCAATATTCAATGCGCTTCAGGCGTGGCCTCAGTTGGCTTCGGCTAAATTCATCAGATTCCAGTCGGACAACATCACGACTGTGGCATATATCAATCATCAAGGGGGAACAAGGAGTTCCTTAGCGATGATAGAAGTATCCAAGATAATCCGATGGGCAGAGGCCCACTTTTGTTATCTGTCGACAATTTACATCCCAGGAGTAGAAAACTGGGAAGCAGATATTCTAAGTCGTCACTTTTCATCCGTTGGAGTGGGAATTCCATCCGGAGGTGTTTGCCTCATTGATTTGCCAATGGGGCAGACCGGAACTGGATCTGATGGCGTCTCGTCAGAATGCCAAACTTCCACGTTACGGATCCAGGTCAAGGGATCCTCAGGCCGAACTGATAGATGCCCTGGCAGTGCCTTGGTCGTTCAGCCTAGCTTATGTGTTTCCACCATTTCCTCTCCTTTCACGCGTGATTGCTCGAATCAAACAGGAGAGAGCTTCAGTAATCCTGATAGCGCCTGCGTGGCCACGCAGGACTTGGTATGTGGATTTAGTGGACATGTCCTCTCTGCCACCGTGGAAACTTCATTTGAGACAGGACCTTCTCATTCAAGGTCCTTTCCTGCATCCAAATCTAATTTCTCTGCAGCTGACTGCTTGGAGATTGAACGCTTGATTCAGTCATCAATACTTTGATACAGGCTCTAAAGCCTCTCACTAGAAAAATGTATCATAAGATATGGCGTAAATATCTTTATTGGTGTGAATCAAAAGAATACTCATGGAGTAAAATTAGGATTCCCAGGATCCTGTCTTTTCTCCAAGTTCCTTAAAGGGACAAATTTCAGCTTTGTCAATTTTGCTTCACAAACGGTTGGCAGACGTGCCAGATGTTCAGTCTTTTTTTGTCAGGCTCTAACTAGAATTAAGCCTGTATTTCGACCAATTACTCCTCCCTGGAGTTTTAATTTAGTTTTTCGAGTTCTTCAAGGGGTTCCGTTTGAATCCATGCATTTCATATATATTAAATTGTTATCTTGGAAAGTTCTGTTTTTAGTTGCTATTTCTTCTGCTCGAAGAGTTTCTGAGCTTTCAGCGTTACAATGTGACTCGCCTTATCTTATATTTCATTCTGATAAGGTGGTTTTATGTACCAAACCTGGATTTCTTCCTAAGGTTGTTTCAAATAAGAATATTAATCATGAAATTGTTGTTCCTTCCTTGTGTCCTAATCCTTCTAAGAAGGAGGAGCGTCTGTTACATAACTTGGACGTGGTCCGTGCCTTGAAGTTTTACTTGCAGGCGACTAAGGATTTCCGTCAATCATCTTCATTATTCATTGTTTATTCTGGAAAGCGTAGGGGTCAGAAAGCTACGGCTACCTCTTTCTTTTTGTCTGAGGAGTATCATCCGCCTGGCATATGAGACTGCTGGACAGCAGCCTCCTGAAAGAATTACGGCTCATTCTACTAGGGCCGTGGCTTCCACATGGGCCTTTAAAAATAATGCTTCTGTTGAATAGATTTGTAAGTCGGCGACTTGGTTGTCCCTTCATACTTTTCCAAATTTTACAAATTTGATACTTTTTGCTTCTTTTGAGGCTGTTTTTGAGAGAAAAGTTCTTCAAGCAGTGGTGCCTTCCGTTTAGGTCTCTGTCTTGTCCCTCCCTTTTATCCGTGTCCTGTAGCTTTGGTATTGTATTCCACAACTAAGGATGAAATCCGTGGACTCGTCGTATCTTGTAGAAGAAAAGGAAATTTATGCTTACCTGATAAATTGATTTCTTCTACGATACGACGAGTCCACGGCCCTCCCTGTCATTTTAAGACAGATTATATTTTTTATTTACAACTTCAGTCACCTCTGCACCTTTTAGCTTTTCCTTTCTCTTCCTAAAACCTTTGGTCGAATGACTGGGGGTGGAGGGAAGGGAGGAGTTATATATACAGCTCTGCTGTGGTGCTCTTTGCCCCTTCCTGTTAGCAGGAGGATAATATCCCACAAGAATGAAATCCGTGGACTCATCGTATCGTAGAAGAGATCAATTTATCAGGTAAGCATAAATTTCCTTTTTTCAATTGACTGTCATTTTTCTAAATCGCAGAATTAGGCTTGCGAGGGCGCAAAATGCTTAAGTTTATTGCGTCATTCTTGGCGCAAGATTTTTTTTGGCGCAAAGTTACGCTCGTTGACGCAAATTTGTCATTTCCAGTGTCTTAGTTGACGCTGGGTCATTTCACAAGGTTGCATCATCTGTGGCTAGTGTCGTTTTTGGCGCCAAAATATTTTTCTGTTTGTTGTGTCATACTTGGCGCCAAATATTTTCATTATTTTAGACCCCATTCCTATTTGCCTCTTGCCTTTTTCTATGTCCGAGGGCTATTCTGTTTGCATTTTTTCCCATTCCTGAAACTGCCATATAAGGAAATTGATAATTTTGCTTTATGTTTTTTTCTCTTACATTTGCAAGATGTCTCAATCTGTTCCTGTCTCAGAATTCACTGCTTTATCCCTGCTGCCTGATAACAGTTCTACCAAAGCTATGTGCATTTGTTGTAAACTTGTTGAGATTATACCTCCAGCTGTGGATTGTAATAGTTGTCATGATAAACTGTTACATGCAGATAATGTATCCATCAGTAGTAGTTCATTACCTGTTGCTGTTCCCTCAACATCGAATGCACAAGATATACCTGTAAATTTAAAAGAATTTATTTCTGATTCTATTCAGAAGGCTTTGTCTGCCATTCCGCCTTCTAATAAACGTAAAAGGTCTTTTAAAACTTCTCATAAGGTTGATGAAATTTCAAATGACCAGCAACATACTAAATTATCCTTCTCTGAGGATCTATCTGATTCAGAAGATCCTGCCTCAGATATTGACGCTGATAAATCCTCTTATTTATTTAAATTGGAGTATATTCGTTCTTTGTTAAAAGAAGTCTTGATTACATTGGATACGGAGGAAACTAGTCCTCTTAATATTAAAACTAGTAAACGTTTGAATTCTGTTTATAAACCACCTGTGGTTATTCCAGAGGTTTTTCCAGTTCCTGATGCTATTTCTGATATTATTTCTAAGGAGTGGAATAAGCCTGGTACTATATTCCTTCTTCAAGGTTTAAAAAATTGTATCCTTTGCCAGAAGTTAGATTGGAGTTTTGGGAAAAGATTCCCAAAGTTGATGGGGCTATCTCTACTCTTGCTAAACGTACTACTATTCCTACGGAAGAGAGTACTTCTTTTAAAGATCCTTTAGATAGGAAACTTGATTCTTATCTAAGGAAAGCTTATTTATATTCAGGTCATCTTCTTTGGCCTGCAATTTCTTTGGCTGATGTTGCAGCTGCTTCAACTTTGTGGTTGGATACTTTAGTGCAACAAGTATCGGATCATGATTTGTCTAGCATTGTTAAGTTGATTCAACATGCTAATAATTTCATTTGTGATGCCATTTTTGATGATATCAAAATTGATGTTAAATCTTTGTCTTTAGCTATTTTAGCTAGAAGAGCTTTGTGGCTCAAATCTTGGAATGCTGATATGACTTCTAAATCCAGATTGCTATCTCTTTTTTTTTCCAAGGTAATAAATTATTTGGTTCTCAGTTGGATTCAATAATTTCAACTGTTACTGGGGGCAAGGGAGTTTTTTTGCCTCAGGATAAAAAAACCTAAGGGTAAATCTAAAGCTTTTAACCGTTTTCGTTCCTTTCGTCAAAATAAGGAACAGAAACCTAATCCTTCCCCCAAGGAATCTGCTTCCAATTGGAAACCTTCAAATTGGAATAAATCCAAGCCATTTAAGAGATCAAAACCAGTCCCAAGTCCACATGAAGGTGCGGCCCTCATTCCAGCTCAGCTGGTAGGGGGCAGCTTAATACTTTTCAAAGATGTTTGGATCAATTCGGTCCAAAATCATTGGATTCAGAGTATTGTCTCTCAGGGGTACAGAATAGGATTCAGAGTAAGACCGCCTGTGAGAAGATTTTTTCTCTCACGCATTCCGGTAAACCCAGTAAAAGCTCGGGCTAGACCTATCAGGGTTTATCATGCCAGTTCCGTTTCAGGAACAGGGTCTGGGGTTTTATTCAAATTTATTCATTGTTTCAAAGAAAGATAATTCATTCAGACCAGTTTTGGATCTAAAGATTTTGAATCAATATGTAAGAGTAACAACTTTCAAAATGGTGACCTATAAGGACTCTTCTGCCTTTTGTTCAGCAAGGGCATTGTATGTCCACAATAGACTTACAGGATGCATATCTTCATATTCCGATTCATCCAGATCATTATTAGTTTCTGAGATTCTCTTCTAGACAATTATTACCAATTTGTTGCACTTCCTTTTGGCCTAGTGACAGCTCCAAGAATCTTTTCAAAGGTTCTAGGTGCCCTACTCTCTGTAATCAGAGAGCAGGGTATTGTGGTGGTTCCTTATTTGTACGATATCATGGTACTCGCTCAGTCTTTACGTTCTGCAGAATCTTACATGAATCAGCTAGTGTTTCTTCGAAGACATGGTTGGAGGATCAATTTACCAAAAAGTTCTTTGATTCCTCAGACAAGGGTAACCTTTTTAGGTTTCGAGATTCAGTGTCCATTACTTTGTCTCTAACAGACAAGAGACGTTGTTTGAAATTGGTTGCAGCCTGTCGGAACCTTCAGTCTCAGTCATTCCCTTCAGTAGCTATGTGCATTGAAGTTTTAGGTCTCATGACTGCAGCATCGGACGCGATCCCCTTTGCTCGATTTCATATGAGACGTCTCCAGCTTTGTATGCTGAACCAATGGTGCAGGGATTATACAAGGATATCACAATTAATATCCTTAAATCCCAATGTTCGACTTTCTCTGACTTGGTGGTTAGATCACCATTGTATAATTTTAGGGGCCTCTTTCGTCCGTCCAACCTGGACTGTGATCACAACCGATGCAAGTCTTTCAGGTTGGGGAGCTTTTTGGCGATCTCTGACAGCACAAGGAGTTTGGAAATCTCAAGAGGCGAAATTACCAATCAATATTTTGGGCTCTTCAATTTTGGCCTGTGTTGAAGAGAGAACCGTTCATTTGTTTTCAGACAGACAATGTCACAACTGTGGCATATGTCAATCATCAGGGTGGGACTCGCAGTCCTCAAGCTATGAAAGAAGTATCTCGGATACTTGTTTGGGCGGAATCCAGCTCCTGTCTAATTTCTGCGGTTCATATCCCAGGTATAGACAATTGGGAAGCGGATTACCTCAGTCGTCAGACTTTACATCCGGGAGAATGGTCTCTCCATCCAGATGTTTTCTCAAATTGTTCAGATGTGGGGGCTTCCAGAAATAGATCTGATGGCATCTCATCTAAACAAAAAACTTCCCAGGTACCTGTCCAGGTCCAGGGATCCTCAGGCGGAAGCAGTAGATGCATTGACACTTCCTTGGTGTTATCAACCTGCTTATATTTTCCCGCCTCTAGTTCTACTTCCAAGAGTGATCTCCAAGATCATCATGGAGCAATTGTTTGTGCTGCTGGTAGCTCCAGCATGGCCTCACAGGTTTTGGTATGCGGATCTTGTCTGAATGTCCAGTTGCCAATCTTGGCCACTTCCACTAAGGCCAGACCTTCTGTCTCAAGGTCCGTTTTTCCATCAGGATCTCAAATCATTAAATTTGAAGGTATGGAGATTGAACGCTTAGTCATAGAGGTTTCTCTGACTCTGTGATTAATACTATGTTACAGGCTCGTAAATCTGTTTCTAGAAAGATTTCTTATCGAGTTTGGAAGACTTACATTTCATGGTGTTCTTCTCATAAATTCTCTTGGCATTCCTAGAATTTTACAGTTTCTTCAGGATGGTTTGGATAAAGGTTAGTCTGCAAGTTCCTTGAAAGGATAAATCTCTGCACTTTCTGTTTTATTTCACAGAAAGATTGCTAAACTTCCTGATATTCATTGTTTTGTGCAGGCTTTGGTTCATATCAAGCCTGTCATTAAATCAATCTCTCAATTTAGTTTTGAAGACTTTACAGGCTCCTCCGTTTAAGCCTATGCATTCTTTGGACATTAAACTACTTTCTTGGAAAGTGTTGTTCCTTTTGGCCATCTCTTCTGCTAGAAGAGTTTCTGAATTATCCGCTCTCTTGTGAATCTCCTTTTCTGTTTTTTCATCAAGATAAGGCGTTTTTTTTTTACTTCTTTTAAATTCTTACCTAAGGTTGTGAATTCTAACAACATTAATAGAGAAATTGTTGTTCCTTCCTTGTGTCCTAATCCTAAGAATTCTTTGGAGAGATCCTTACATTCTTTGGATGTGGTAAGAGCTTTGAAATATTATATTGAAGCTACTAAAGATTTCAGGAAGACTTCTAGTCTATTTGTTATCTTTTCTGGTTCTAGGAAAGGTCAGAAGGCTTCTGCTGTTTCCTTAGCTTTGTGGTTAAAGTTTTTGATTCATCAAGCTTATTTGTAGTCGGGTCAAGCCCTGCCTCAGAGAATTACAGCTCATTATACTAGATCAGTCTCTACTTCGTGGACTTTTAAGAATGAAGCTTTAGTTGATCAGATTTGCAAAGCAGCAACTTGGTCTTCTTTGCATACATTTACTAAATTCTACCGTTTTGATGTTTGCTTCTTCAGAAGCAGTTTTTGGTAGAAAAGTTCTTTAGGCAGCTGTTTCAGTTTGATTCTTCTGCTTTTGATTTATGTTTTTTCCTTTCATTTATGAGAATTTTTTTGTGTTGTGGATAAATTTTTTCAGCGGAAAATGGCTGTTTTTATTTTTATCCCTCCCTCTCTAGTGACTCTTGCGTGGAGTTCCACATCTTAGGTATTGCTATCCTATACGTCACTAGCTTATGGACTCTTGCCAATTACATGAAGGAAAACATAATTTATGTAAGAACTTACCTGATAAATTCATTTCTTTCATATTGGCAAGAGTCCATGAGGCCCACCCTTTTTATGGTGGTTATGATTTTTTTGTATAAAGCACAATTATTTCCAAATTCCTTTGTTGAGGATTTTTACTCCTTTCTTTATCACCCCACTACTTGGCTATTCGTTAAACTGAATTGTGGTTGTGGTGAGGGGTGTATTTTTATAGGCATTTTGAGGTTTGGGAAACTTTGCCCCTCCTGGTAGGATTGTATATCTCATACGTCACTAGCTCATGGACTCTTGCCAATATGAAAGAAATGAATTTATCAGGTTCTTACATAAATTATGTTTTTCCTATTACGGTTATGTTCTACTGGTTTATCAGATCTTGGGCAGCATTAATCTTATCAGGATTTTTTTTTGTTTTTAAAGGGACATTAAACACTTTGAGATGGTAATATAAAATAATAAATTGTATATATAAAACAACTCTGCAATATACTTTCATTATTTATTTTGTCCTCTTTGCCTGTAATTCCATTCTGAAATTGTGAGCTTTTCAGTTCCTGTTAGAAATGGAAGTGCAGAACACTGCTAAATCCAGCACAACCATTGGCTGCACACTCTAGTGACCTATGTATAACTGTCCCTAATTGGCCACAGCAGAGAAGGTAACACAAGTTACAACATGGCAGCTCCCAGTGTTTTATAGACACTAAAACTTTACACTTATTTTGTCACTTTTTAAACAACTAATGAAACTTTAAAAAATACATCTACATGTTACTCATGGACTAATCTTTTCTTTGAATGCATCATTCTATCTAGCATGTATTTAGTTTTTAATGTCCCTTTAACGTACTTTGTTATACACCCATAACCACCCCATTAAGTATTTGTTGCTGCATAAATCCAACCTTGACTGTTTTGTTTTTGTGACTGTTTTAAGTGCAGATTTAATGGTAATTTAAAAATATATATATATATATTTTGTTAATGTTTTATATTTTGCTGCACGGTTATCTAATGCAATGCTTGCTTTTGATATTCATTATAGAAAGCTTAATTTCTCCAACATAGGTGTGTCCGGTCCACGGCGTCATCCTTACTTGTGGGATATTCTCTTCCCCAACAGGAAATGGCAAAGAGCCCAGCAAAGCTGGTCACATGATCCCTCCTAGGCTCCGCCTACCCCAGTCATTCTCTTTGCCGTTGTACAGGCAACATCTCCACGGAGATGGCTTAGAGTTTTTTAGTGTTTAACTGTAGTTTTTATTATTCAATCAAGAGTTTGTTATTTTAAAATAGTGCTGGTATGTACTATTTACTCAGAAACCGAAAAGAGATGAAGATTTCTGTTTGTATGAGGAAAATGATTTTAGCACCGTAACTAAAATCCATGGCTGTTCCACACAGGACTGTTGAGTGCAATTAACTTCAGTTGGGGGAACAGTGTGCAGTCTCTTACTGCTTGAGGTATGACACATTCTAACAAGACGATGTAATGCTGGAAGCTGTCATTTTCCCTATGGGATCCGGTAAGCCATGTTTATTAAGATAGTAAATAAGGGCTTCACAAGGGCTTATTAAGACTGTAGACTTTTTCTGGGCTAAATCGATTCATTATTAACACATATTTAGCCTTGAGGAATCATTTATTCTGGGTATTTTGATATGATTATATCGGCAGGCACTGTTTTTGACACCTTATTCTTTAGGGGCTTTCCCTAATCATAGTCAGAGCCTCATTTTCGCGCCGGTATGGCGCACTTGTTTTTGAGGACAGCATGGCATGCAGCTGCATGTGTGTGGAGCTCTGATACATAGAAAAGTCTTTCTGAAGGCATCATTTGGTATCGTATTCCCCTTTGGGCTTGGTTGGGTCTCAGCAAAGCAGATTCCAGGGACTGTAAAGGGGTTAAATATAAAAACGGCTCCGGTTCCGTTATTTTAAGGGTTAAAGCTTCCAAATTTGGTGTGCAATACTTTTTAGGCTTTAAGACACTGTGGTGAAATTTTGGTGAATTTTGAACAATTCCTTCATACTTTTTCGCAATTGCAGTAATAAAGTGTGTTTAGTTTAAAATTTAAAGTGACAGTAACGGTTTTATTTTAAAACGTTTTTTGTGCTTTGTTATCAAGTTTATGCCTGTTTAACATGTCTTACCAGATAGATTGTGTTCTGACTGTGGGGAAACCAAGGTTCCTTCTCATTTAACTATATGTATTTTATCATAAAAAAAATTTAGTAAAAATGATGCCCAAGATGATTCCTCAAGTGAGGGGAGTAAGCATGGTACTGCATCATCCCCTCCTTCGTCTACACCAGTCTTGCCCATACAGGAGGCCCCTAGTACATCTAGTGCGCCAATACTCCTTACTATGCAACATTTAACGGCTGTAATGGATAATTCTATCAAAAACATTTTAGCCAATATGCCCACTTATCAGTGAAAGCGCGACTGCTCTGTTTTAGAAAATTCTGTAGAGCATGAGAACGCTGATGATATGGTTTCTGAAGGGCCCCTACACCAGTCTGAGGGGGCCAGGGAGGTTTTGTCTGAGGGAGAAATTTCAGATTCAGGAAACATTTCTCAACAAGCTGAACCTGATGTGATTACTTTTAAATTTAAGTTGGAACATCTCCGCGCTCTGCTTAAGGAGGTGTTATCCAATTTGGATGATTGTGATTATCTGGTCATTCCAGAACCACTATGTAAAATGGAAAAGTTCTTAGAGGGGGCCCCCCGAAGCTTTTCCTATATCCAAGCGGGTGGCGTACATTGTTAGTAAAGAATGGGACAGGCCCGGTATACCTTTAGTACCTCCCCCCATATTTATAAAATTGTTTTCCTATAGTCGACCCCAGAAAGGACTGATGGCAGACAGTCCCCAAGGTCGAGGGGGCGGTTTCTACTCTACACAAGCGCGCCACTATACCCATAGAAGATAGTTGTGCTTTCCAAGATCCTATGGATAAAAAATTAGAAGGTCTGCTAAAGATGTTTGTTCAGCAAGGTTCCCTTCTACAACCAATTGCATGCATTGTCCCTGTCACTGCAGCCGCGTGTTTCTAGTTTGATGAGCTAGGAAAGGCGATTATTAGTAATTCTTCTTCTTATGAGGAGATTATGGACAGAATTCGTGCTCTTAAATTGGCTAATTCTTTCACCCTAGACGCCACCTTGCAATTGGCTAGGTTAGCGGCGAAAAAATTCTGGGTTTGCTATTGTGGCGCAGAGCGCTTTGGTTAAAATCTTGGGCAGCGGATGCGTCTTCCAAGAACAAATTGCTTGACATTCCTTTCAAGGGGAAAACACTCTTTGGCCCTGACTTGAAAGAGATTATCTCTGATATCACTGGGGGCAAGGGCCACGCCCTTCCTCAGGATAGGTCTTTTCAAGACCAAAAATAAACCTAAGTTTCGTCCCTTTCGCAGAAACGGATCAGCCCCAAGGGCTACGTCCTCTAAGCAGGAAGGTAATACTTCTCAAGCCAATCCAGCCTGGAGACCTATGCAAGGCTGGAACAAAGGAAAGCAGGCCAGGAAACCTGCCACTGCTACCAAGACAGCATGAAATGCGGGCCCCCGATCCGGGACCGGATCTGGTGGGGGGCAGACTCTCTCTCTTCGCTCAGGCTGGGGCAAGAGATGTTCTGGATCCTTGGGCGCTAGAAATAGTCTCCCAAGGTTATTCTCTGGAGTTCAAGGGGCTTCCTCCAAGGGGGAGGTTCCACAGGTCTCAGTTGTCTTCAGACCACATAAGAAGACAGGCATTCTTACATTGGGTAGAAGACCTGCTAAAAATGGGAGTGATTCATCCTGTTCCATTAGGAGAACTAGGGATGGGGTTCTACTCCAATCTGTTCATAGTTCCCAAAAAAGAGGGAACGTTCAGACCAATCTTAGATCTCAAGATCTTGAACAAGTTTCTCAAGGTTCCATCGTTCAAGATGGAAACCATTCGAACACTTCTTCCTTCCATCCAGGAAGGTCAATTCATGACCAAGGTGGATTTCAAGGATGCGTATCTACATATTCCTATCCACAAGGAACATCATCGGTTCCTAAGGTTTGAATTCCTGGACAAGCATTTCCAGTTCGTGGCGTTTTCTTTCGGATTAGCCACTGCTCCTAGGATTTTCTCATAGGTACTAGGGTCCCTTCTGGCGGTGCTAAGACCAAGGGGCATTGCTGTAGTACCTTACTTGGACGACATTCTGATTCGAGCGTCGTCCCTTCCTCAAGTAAAGGCTCACACGGACATTGTCCTGGCCTTTCTCAGATCTCACGGATGGAAAGTGAACGTGGAAAAGAGTTCTCTATCTCCGTCAACGAGGGTTCCCTTCTTGGGAACTATAATAGACTCCTTAGAAATGAGGATTTTTCTGACAGAAGCCAGAAAAACAAAACTTCTAGACTCTTGTCGGATACTTCATTCCGTTCCTCTTCCTTCCATAGCGCAGTGCATGGAAGTGATAGGTTTGATGGTAGCGGCAATGGACATAGTTCCTTTTGTGCGCATTCATCTAAGACCATTACAACTGTTCATGCTCAGTCAGTGGAATGGGGACTATTCAGACTTGTCTCCGAAGATACAAGTAAATCAGAGGACCAGAGACTCATTCCGTTGGTGGCTGTCCCTGGACAACCTGTCACAAGGGATGACCTTCCGCAGACCAGAGTGGGTCATTGTCACGACCGACGCCAGTCTGATGGGCTGGGGCGCGGTCTGGGGATCCCTGAAAGCTCAGGGTCTTTGGTCTCGGGTAGAATCTCTTCTACCGATAAATATTCTGGAGCTGAGAGCGATATTCAATGCTCTCAAAGCTTGGCCTCAGCTAGCGAGGGCCAAGTTCATACATCAACCATCAGGGGGGAACAAGGAGTTCCCTAGCGATGGAAGAAGTGACCAAAATCATTCTATGGGCGGAGTCTCACTCCTGCCACCTGTCTGCTATCCACATCCCAGGAGTGGAAAATTGGGAAGCGGATTTTCTGAGTCGTCAGACATTGCATCCGGGGGAGTGGGAACTCCATCCGGAAATCTTTGCCCAAGTCACTCAACCGTGGGGCATTCCAGACATGGATCTGATGGCCTCTCGTCAGAACTTCAGAGTTCCTTACTACGGGTACAGATCCAGGGATCCCAAGGCGGCTCTAGTGGATGCACTAGTAGCACCTTGGACCTTCAAACTAGCTTATGTGTTCCCGCCGTTTCCTCTCATCCCCAGGCTGGTAGCCAGGATCAATCAGGAGAGGGCGTCGGTGATTTTGATAGCTCCTGCGTGGCCACGCAGGACTTGGTATGCAGATCTGGTGAATATGTCATCGGCTCCACCATGGAAGCTACCTTTGAGACGAGACCTTCTTGTTCTAGGTCCGTTCGACCCACTCCAGCTAACTGCTTGGAGATTGAACGCTTGATCTTATCAAAGCGAGGGTTCTCAGATTCTGTTATTAATACTCTTGTTCAGGCCTGAAAGCCTGTAACCAGAAAAATTACCACATAATTTGGTATATCTGTTGGTGTGAATCTGCAGGATTCCCTTGGGACAAGGTTAAGATTCCTAAGAGTCTATCCTTCCTTCGAGAAGGATTGGAAAAAGGATTATCTGCAAGTTCCTTGATGGGACAGATTTCTGCCTTGTCTGTGTTACTTCACAAAAAGCTGGCAGCTGTGCCAGATGTTCTAGCCTTTGTTCAGGCTCTGGTTAGAATCAAGCCTGTTTACAAAATTTTGACTCCTCCTTGGAGTCTCAACCTAGTTCTTTCAGTTCTTCAGGGGGTTCCGTTTGAACCCTTACATTCCGTTGATATTAAGTTATTATCTTGGAAAGTTTTGTTTTTGGTTGCAATTTCTTCTGCTAGAAGAGTTTCAGAATTATCTGCTCTGCAGTGTTCTTCTCCTTATCTGGTGTTCCATGCAGATAAGGTGGTTTTGCGTACTAAACCTGGTTTTCTTCCAAAAGTTGTTTCTAACAAAAACATTAACCAGGAGATAGTTGTGCCTTCTTTGTGTCCTAATCCAGTTTCAAAGAAGGAACGTTTGTTGCACAACTTGGATGTAGTTCGTGCTCTCAAATTTTACTTAGCAGCTACTAAGGATTTCAGACAAACTTTGTCTTTGTTTGTTGTTTATTCTGGTAAACGGAGAGGTCAAAAAGCAACTTCTTCCTCTCTCTCCTTCTGGATTAAAAGCATTATCCGATTGGCTTATGAGACTGCCGGACGGCAGCCTCCTGAAAGAATCACAGCTCACTCCACTAGGGCTGTGGCTTCCACATGGGCCTTCAAGAACGAGGCTTCTGTTGATCAGATATGTAAGGCAGCGACTTGGTCTTCACTGCACACTTTTTCTAAATTTTACAAATTTGATACTTTTGCTTCTTCTGAGGCTATTTTTGGGAGAAAGGTTTTGCAAGCCGTGGTGCCTTCCATTTAGGTGACCTGATTTGCTCCCTCCCTTCATCCGTGTCCTAAAGCTTTGGTATTGGTTCCCACAAGTAAGGATGACGCCGTGGACCGGACACACCTATGTTGGAGAAAACAGAATTTATGTTTACCTGATAAATTACTTTCTCCAACGGTGTGTCCGGTCCACGGCCCGCCCTGGTTTTTTTAATCAGGTCTGATAATTTATTTTCTTTAACTACAGTCACCACGGTAACATATGGTTTCTCCTATGCAAATATTCCTCCTTAACGTCGGTCGAATGACTGGGGTAGGCGGAGCCTAGGAGGGATCATGTGACCAGCTTTGCTGGGCTCTTTGCCATTTCCTGTTGGGGAAGAGAATATCCCACAAGTAAGGATGACGCCGTGGACCGGACACACCGTTGGAGAAAGTAATTTATCAGGTAAACATAAATTCTGTTTTTAAATTGTTATATTCAAATTAATAATCTTTTATTCACAAACTTTTTTAATTTATGGTTTTTGTACTTTGCGATTTTAGCCTTCTATTAATACCACCAACATAGATACATTGCTTGTTGCTACAGACCAGACTGAACGGATTGTAGAACCACCCGAAAATGTTCAGGAGAAGATCGCCTTCATCTTCAATAATTTGTCTCAATCTAATATGACTCAGAAGGTGAGTTGTATTTTTAATTTGAGTTTTTATTTAAATTTTAATGGAACATATTGTCATTGAAGTCTTTTTATATATTGGCAATTACTTGATTTTGCTTTCATGAGAGGGCACTTGACAGTTTAACCTCTTTTTAAGAGTGAGCTTTCTGCTAAATGTCTTTTTACTTGCAATCTAGTTACAGAAATTATTGCTTGATTTACACTAGAGGGATATAGAGGTATTTAGACTATGCTGCCTAAAATGCTAAGCTGCTGTAGACTAAATGTATATCTTTTGTATAAGGGCTATGTGTATCTTTATAGAGAAATGTCTTATGATCTTGGAAAATGGTTGATCGAGTGTTCTTTCTATAAAGTAAAAAGGACATAACTTGATTATAGTAATGCCTGTGCGTCTATAATCTATATTTCATGCACAAACTAAGTTTTTTTTTGCTCCTAGTTTTGTCCTCTGTTGGGGTTGATCCTATTATGCTTTGATATTTAATTTTTTTAGTGTTATTGTGCTGTCCATGGATCGGCAGATTTGTGACATGAGTTTATAGGTAACAGCAGTTTTACCTTAGATTACATCTGCTTCTCATCCATGAGTACCTGAAAATATTTATAAGCCTAATACAAAGGTGCATTTATTTCATATGCATTAGTTAAAGGGACAGTTATTATATTATATTATTATATTATATTATAATTATTATATTTTTTAAAAAATCTCCACTTAAGTTGGTTCCCAATGATCAACTTTACCTGCTGTAGTGTATTAAATTGTTTACAAGTATTTTTGTTTTTTACCCTTATATTGGCATTTGAAATAGTTTATTTAGCTTGTGCTATCCCCACCCATCCTGAAAGTTTTTGGCCTCAAGGCCAAGTTGTGTTAACACAGCCAGTAGAAGAAATTACACTCCCATTGGGGTATAGAAGAGACAAGGTAATAAAATGTTAATTTTCCATTGTTCTCTCCAAGTATTGGTGATTGGTTTATAGACAGATATAAGTTGAAGAAGCAGGAATATGTACACAGTGTGATAAAGTAATGAGATCTGATTATACCTACAAGCTCAACCAATTTTATTAGGTTGTGGCTTTAAAACACAAAATCAGCTCATTCATATACACAAGCCTTAAAGCAAATCTCATACATTTTATACTCTGCTGCTGGTAAAAAAAAGTAATTGGAAACACATTAAGGGAAAACTATAGTATACTGTCCCTTTAAGCATTTTTCTATAATTT
The DNA here is from genome assembly GCF_027579735.1 of Bombina bombina. NCBI lineage: Eukaryota > Metazoa > Chordata > Amphibia > Anura > Bombinatoridae > Bombina > Bombina bombina. Next base: position 1,338,626,756 of record NC_069499.1, read on the forward strand.
CCAAACTCATTATATACTCTAGGAGTTAAACATCTAATAACCTTTTTATGGTATTAAGGTTTAAACATGCAATACAGACTCAGATTTAGTCGTTGTGATATACAATGTCTTTATTTAAACGTAAAGTTCAATAAAACAAGGTTTCATAAACAAGCAGAAGTGCAACTTTAAAATCGAAAAAAACAAACTGTAAACTGTATTGGCTGTAACGCCATTGCACATATTACCCAAATATAAAAACTTTAATAGTTCTCTGTTAATAATTAAAACTAGTATCAAGTAACTCAACAAAAAGTTCATTGATCACAGATTATTATTTCAACAGTTCTAATTCTCAAATGCATACAAAGAAAAATTGCACAGGCTACAATGCCATTAGTGTGTGGTACCGGCTTCTATGCTTTACATTCCTGCTTTTTAAATAAAGATAGTAAGAGAACGAAGAAAAATTCATAATATGAGTAAATTAGAAAGTTGCTTAAATTTGCATTCCCTAGCTGAATCATTATTGAAAAAATTTGGGCAGACCTACAAAAAGCCAGACTTGACTTCAAATAGCGTTCCAAACTTTACGTCTTTAAACTAACAGTATGTTCTACTACGGAAGTAATAGAACCGGCAAGCTACTGGCCAGAGCGGTGAAAAAGAATTGACTAAAATCTTACACACATGAACTAAATCAACAAGACAAATAAACAACCCTTAAAGGGACCTATAACACCTTCTAAAAAATTTTAAACTAACCTTTACTTACTAATAATAACAAACTAAGCATTAATCCCTATCCTTGATGCTCAGTTTACCCCAAACAGTTCAAGAAGAGTGTCTTCAATCAGACTGCTGATCCAGCGCTTGGTAATGCTATGTATGCCACCATATTGCCACACAGATAATTGTATAAATCAAGTTAAGAGAAGGATTATCAGAATGCTCCCTCACCGTGGTGCTAATAGAGTCCTGTGTACACATCATATGTGCTTCATATTTATATAAATAAACATTGTTTGTGCATTTATTGTTTTAAAATCAAAGCACTCAAAACTTTTTCTTCTTAAAAGAGAAGATTCCACAGCTGCACTCATTACTTTTGGGAAATACAGAACCTGGCCACCAGGAGGAGGCAAAGACACCCAGCCAAAGGCTTAAATACCTCCCCCACTTCCCTCATCCCCCAGTTATTCTTTGCCTTTCGTCATAGGAGGTTGGCAGAGAAGTGCCTCTCAGTGAGAGCATGGAAGAAAGTTAGTCTGGAGATGCAGGGAGAGTTTCCTGCGAACCCATCCCGACTCATATTAACAGCTCCTTGGTAATCGGTGTTGACAAGTTTCGCTGCCTACCTTTCTTCACTCAAGTCCATGTAAGAAGCGAGGCTACTATCTGTCACACTTGAAGGGCCATGTTCCTGTTCCATGGCGTAGATTCCGGTAAGATCATTCAATTTTATTTGTAATGTAATGTTAACGAAACAAGGTAGGCTCCCAGTGGGACTTTTTATCTTAATAAGGAATCATGGGTTAATTTCTCTTGAGGGGGGTTATTGAACAGGGGGGGCCCTTTTAATCTTATTTGTTATATGGTTCTATCTGCAATTGTGTAGCTATACTTAGGCTCAAGGCCTTTAAAGAACATAACGGCCTTCTTTAAATGACGCAATCTTTCTAGATTGCGCGCCCTTTTCGTGACTGGCACGGTGCACCTCGTGACGGGTGCGGTTATGTTTTTTCAATTTTGTATGCTGACTGTGTGCGACAGTCTTTTTTTTTTTTTTTTTTTGTAATCCCAAGATTATGGAGGATTCCGATGTGTGACATGGATGCCTGCAATACAGAGTATGTGTCATGATGAATATGAAATGGCCTGGGTAATCATTGCCAATCAGTTATGTTCCGATTGCTGTTCTAGAATACTCCCTTCTCCCGAAAACAGGGAACTTAGAGTGCGTTGAGCCATCCGCCTCTGAGGTTTCCATGACCCGTGAAGCACGTGCCCCAGTCCATTTCCTGGCTACGCAACCAGGTGTCCCTATGGCCTTTACTCCTTATCTGGAGGGTGGCGTGTTTACTCCAGAGGTTACGACACGGTTCCGCACGGCCATTTCTATGGCACTGAATCATTTATATCTCCCAAGTGAAGTATTTCTAAGATACTGTCCGCGTTCCGTTAACCAGGGCCGTCGAGCGTGGGGTCGCCCGATTCAGTTCGGTCTTCTGGGGAAGTGTTGGCCCCTGAGGCTTCAGGGGCCTCTATCTCGGGGCCAGGGTTTTCAGTTGATCCGGCGAGGGATGATTTTGCCTTCTTTTATAGGCTGGCTCGCCTTTGTGTTTTTGAAGACAAGTTTTGGCAATGTTGGAGGATCCCAGTCCTAGCGGGCCGAGGGATCCGAGGCCTTAGAAGCTGGATGGCAAAATGGGTATGACATTTTTGGGGATGAAGCCAATCTCCTTATCGTCGCCGTTTTTATTTTTCTATGTGTCTTTTGGTTCCATTTCTGAGCTTGGGTGAATGGGGCTTTTAATCGGCTGGTCCCGTTGTCGTCCTCATTCACCTTGGGCGTTCTCCCGATGGGTGCTGCCTTTATTTTATTTTGATCTGGATGGATGTGTTTATTTTTTTTTCTTAAGCTCATGTTTGTCAGTTTCGTTTTTATGAACTTCTTTGGAAGTTGCGCACTTGTTGAATAATAGAATTATGTTTTTTCTAGTTCGTTTATCAGAACTGTTGTTCCATTTTTTGGAGTAGTGAGATGTGTGTGACATATGTGGTCTGGTGTGCCGAGTGATTGATTTTCCTTTTCACTCAAGGTTCTTCCGGACGCTGACTCTTTAGCCTATTAAGCATTTTATTGCGGTGGCTGAGTTTCCTTTCTTCCCGCCTTGGGTTGATCATATGGTCTGGATGCGCAGGCATGTTCTTTCTCTGCTCAGAGTTGTTACTCTAAGAGTTTGTGCGCAGGGGTTCCCTGCCTTCTGTAGGGAGCTGCTAAGTTCCAGCTTTGCCTGCTTAAATAAGATTTTGGAAGATAGATCCTTCAAGTATCTCTGGCTGTTGTCTCTTACATTACCCTTGGTCTGACCATGGTCTCGACATTTGGATGTCTTTCCGCCCTCGTTGCAGCTCTAGCCTTAGGGCTTGTTAGTGAAGAGGCAAGGTCGGTTACGTGGGCCGCCCTTCTGGGGTCAGGTAGTTGATTATCCTTGATGCTCCGTTAGGGGCTTCGTGGGCGGTATCAAGTTCGATTCTCTGGGACCAGTGTGGTAGCTCAGTTTGTAAATGCCCTGACTACAAAAAGCCTGTTTAAAAGATCCAAGGACACAGGTTCGAATCCCGACAGGGCCGACTCCGCCCTTCATCCTTCCGAGGTCGATAAAATGAGTGCCATTAAACTAGGTAATAACTATTACTTAAAAGATGCCGAGCACGGTACAGGGTTCTCACTCTACTTCAGGTGTTGGTTGCTACCCTGCCTTTAGGTGTAGCACGTATTGACGCTTGCCTACGAGATTTCTCTGCGATCCAGGTGCCCTGGGTGCTGAATCTTAGTCAGTTAAGGAAGTCCTTTGTGATTCTTGGGTTTGAGGCTATTGCTAGATTGCATAGTCTATGGACTTTAGAGGTACGTTCTTTCTTGTAGGAGGCAGCTTAGGGTTCCTCTGGAAGTTCGATCTTTGATTCCTTTTTCGAGGACCCTGACCTAGGTCAGTGTCTCTCCTTAGATGGGTGTGGACGATTCAATCTCACACTAGATGTTTGTGGTCCTGTGGGCCTCTCTCCGTAGAGGCTCGGGCTCTGACAGATGCCTATTGTTTTTTGGCTTAAGCTTTAGGTCCTCCTGACGGTTACCTATTGGTCTTCTTGGGCATTTACACTGTTCCTTTAGACTCCAGTTATCTCACCTGGGTTGACGATATGGCCGAGTGGTCTCGCCTCTATGGTAGGGTGGTTTTCCGTTGTTTATTTCCCTTCTCTTCTAGAGTGGGGGTAGGATTCTCCGGGTTAGGAGTTACCTTCGTATTTGGAGCGACCTGTGGGTCCTTGGTGTCTTCTAAAGGTTTTTTCCCTTCTTGCGTTCCAGAATCCTGGAAGGGGAGTTGGGATGTAGTGACTAGTTCCTCCATTCCTGCAGCGGGAGGCTGAGGGTTTTATCCCTATGGGGCTCCTGCTATATGTTGGATTCTGATATATGGATACTGAGAATCTGAGGGCCTTCTTCCCTTGGGATGTGTTCCTTGTTTTTAGAGAATACAGCGGTGTAAGGGGTTTCGTGCCTGAGCACAATGTCTATCCTGACTCATGGTAACATATCGTTTGTAGTAAAGGTCAGCGGTCTAACAGGGGGGGGCCTTGTTCCTACGTTGACCCTTCCTTTCTCTTCCCAAAGTCTGGGACTCTTGTCTTTGTAGCAAAAAAGAGGTAGTAATGTAGCTAGCTGGAATGAAACCAGGGGACCGGTATATTATATTGCTGTGTTTAAACATGCTCAGGCTAAGCCTTTTACAGTCATTATTTGCCGCACAAGCTCCAATGCTCATTCACACTTTCTTTCTTTGAATAAATTGTTGTTTTCTCATACTTGTAATAAATCCGCAAGTAGTGCTGACAATAAGAATGTGAATAAAATAGTGTATAAAATTGTAAAACAGGCAGACGAGTCAATAAAGCACAATATGTGTACTCTTGTGAGGACGCAACAGCATTTGTATAAGCAGCCAACAGTGAAAATATATACAGTAGTAGAAAACAGCTTAAAAGCTGAACTCACGTCCCTTTAATGGCTGTTCTGACTGCAAATCCTCTCGCTCACTGATAGCCTCCCATAGCTTCTTAGTGTAGCACCGAACTTGCTCTCCTTGCGACCTCCTCAGTCTCCTGTTAATATGCTCTGCCGTGCAACCGGTCTCAGAATTCTTGACTCTCCCATAAGAACCACTGTTGTAGCTCGTGCTCACACTATGGCCAAATAGTGTACAAAATAGTGAAAAAGTGGAGCACCGAGTCTCTGTGGTGTTAATAAAAACATTATCTTTATTGGAAAATACACATTGGTTCAGGGACCCATGTCCCCAGGGTAAAACTGAATAGTATAGGTAAAAGAATTATGAGCTAACATGTTTCGGCTCCCACGCCGTAATCTTAGCCACATGTAAAACATTTTACATAAACAGAACTTAAAATACCTTTCTTAGTTCCGAATTGGCTCACAACTACACACCCATGTTGTTGAGAGCCAATAGGATTGCTGGTAGTCTCCGTTTCGTCATGCTTCAAGCTAAATACACTCCCTCCTGTATGAGGGCCAATCAGAGACTACCAATATCGAGTGCCCGTTCAGATTGCTTTCCTAATCTTCAACAGTGCTTTTAAACATCTTAACAAATTGTTGTCCTATTCAGACTTTATTTTCATTTGAATTATATTAAGTTATATTCTCCACTTTGTTTAACTCGCTTTCAAACCTCACTCTCTCCTGCTGCTGACAATAACACGCTAGAACTCAAGCCCTGTTATTACTTAGCACAATACGACTTTAACGTTTTTCCAACGCTTACATTATACATAAAATTATTTTTGTACTTGCAAGAAAATCATAAGCGAACCTAGTGAGTATAAATTTTGAAATTATCAGCTAAGGGAGCCCTCACAACTGGGAATAATGAAATGAGATGAGAATACAGAGTGACACGAGAGATCAGTGAATAGCGTAGGGGTTCTGGTTAATGAGAGAGCGGTTGCCAAGGGCTTGAGTTCTAGCGTGTTATTGTCAGCAGCAGGAGAGAGTGAGGTTTGAAAGTGAGTTAAACAAAGTGGAGAATATAACTTAATATAATTCAAACGAAAATAAAGTCTGAATAGGACAACAATTTGTTAAGATGTTTAAAAGCACTGTTGGAAGATTAGGAAAGCAATCTGAACGGGCACTCGATATTGGTAGTCACTGATTGACCCTCATACAGGGGGGAGTGTATTTAGGTTGAAGCATGACGAAACGGAGACTACCAGCAATCCTATTGGCTCTCAACAACATGGGTGTGTAGTTGTGAGCCAATTGGGAACTACGAAAGGTATTTTAAGTTCTGTTTATGTAAAATGTTTTACATGTGGCTAAGATTACGGCGTGGGAGCCGAAACATGTTAGCTCATAATTCTTTTACCTATACTATTCAGTTTTACCCTGAGGACATGGGTCCCTGAACCAATGTGTATTTTCCAATAAAGATAATGTTTTTATGAACACCACAGACTCGGTGCTTCACTTTTTCACTATTTTGTACACTCATGTCTTTGGGCTAGGACCATTATCCTAGAGGGAAGATTGGGGGTCGGTTTCTCTATGCGGGTTCACCGTTTTCTTTAGAGACGGTTCTCTCCTTTTGTGGGAGGTCTTGGATGTCCTCCTTTCCACTGTCGTTCGGTGCTGGGAGGGGACGCTCCTTGGAGCCCAATATTCGGATTAGGTTTGCAGTTGAATTCAGCTATTTCAATTTGACTGTTAGCAAGCATTTAAACCCCTTTCAGTGTTTGGGTTTGGCAATGGGGAGTTGGCTTTCTACCTGGAAGCTGGTCATTGGTAGTTCCTGTTCAGACGGTTGGTATTCTTTTTGGAGAACTCTTTTTTTTTTTAGCTGCTGGGATTGTTATCCTATTTCTGCTGTCTAGCTTGCAGATCTAGATCTAATATGAGGCAACGGGGAGCTCATGGTTTTCCTGGAGTACCTTTGGGTATGGTACAGGGTCAGGGATATGAGGGTGTTCCTCGAGTCCTCCTTGGGACATTTTTACCTGTGTATGGATTTCTTTTTCTTCAGTCTTTTTAGTGTTTTTAGGGAGTTCTTCTCCCTGGGCGTTGCTATTGTACGACAACCATGGGTTGTTCTATGTTCTTCCTTGGGATCTTTCATGAGAATCTGTTCTCCCTTTTGGGGGCAGGTAGCGGTACTTGTCTTGGCCAGGTACCTTCATGAGTCGTGATCCGCGGGGCTGACTCCTCGGAGGTTGTTTGGGCTTGACAGACTCTGGGACGGGGCGGTTTAGTTCGGCTTTCCGGCGGTGTAACTAATGTGCAGTTAACTGGGCTTCAGATTTTCATCTGTGTCTAATTTTTTTTTTTTTTTTAGGGTGTGGAGTATCAGGCTGTGGTGCCTTTCGAAGGGGCTGCCTTTTGTACCCACCAGTTGTTTGCATTCATTGTGCTCTAGCTTGGGTATTCTTTTCCCAAAAATAATTAATGCAGCTGTGGACTCTTCCCTTTTTAAGAAGAAAAACATAAATTATGCTTACCTGATAATTTCATTTTCTTCTGAAGGGAAGAGTCCACAGCTACCGCCTGTGTTTTTATCTGAGGCGGCTGTATTTTTTTGTTTTTCTTGCCTCTTTTTACCCTGATATTTCTCCTGTTCCTTGTTCCCTCGGCAGAATGACTGGGGGATGAGGGAAGTGGGGTATTTAAGCCTTTGGCTGGGGTGTCTTTACCGCCTTCTGGTGGCCAGGTTCTGTATTTCCCAAAAGTAATGAATGCAGCTGTGTACTCATCCCTTCAGAAGAAAATGAAATTATCAGGTGAGCATAATTAATTTTTTTCTGCGTTTGAAATACTTATGCACTATTGAGTGCACAGCTAGAGAAATGTTTGCTTTTGCTAATAGCAAGCTACACGGGGAGGAGCAGGGAGGGGGAAAGGCATGCTCCGTGTGAAGAAGGCAGCTGAATAACGCTGTATATGCATTTTACTAAAAGATTTATGCACTTAGTGCAATTGCAAGCTACACCGGGAGGAGGGAGGGGCATGCTCCGTGTGAAGAAGGCAGCTGAATAACGCTGTATATACATTTTACTAGAAGATTTATGCACTTGGCGCAATAGCCAGCTACACCAGGAGGAGTGGGGAGGAGGAAGGAGGGGCATGCTCCGTGGGAAGAAGGCAGCTGAATAACACTGTATACAGTACATTTTACTTCAAAAGACAATAAGCCATTTTACGGACTAGACCTTAAAAAGATGCTTACACACTTAGTGCATAAATCTTCTAGTAAAATGTATATACAGCGTTATTCAGCTGCCTTCTTCCCACAGAGCATGCCCCTCCTTCCTCTTTCCCCTTCCTCCCCGTGTAGCTTGTTACAAACATTCCTCTAGCTGTGCATTCAATAGTGCAGAAGTATTTCTAAAATGCACAGACTGAATGTTTATATAAATTAGGCACATATGTTTATACAGCACTCGATTAGCACCACAGTGAGGGAGCATTCTGATAATCCTTCTCTTAACTTGATTTATACAATTGTCTGCCATGCACTTCACCTAACTGCTGTGCCTGTGAGCAACGTGCGTTACAACATGGCGACATACATAGACTTGAGCTCAGTATCACCTTTCTGTTTGACAACTCTTCTTGAATATACTGGGGGTAAGCTGCACAGACTGCCTAAAAATCCCTTATTACTAGATTTGGAGTACATTTATGAATTGACTTTATTGGAAAGATATTTTCTCTTTATAACAAACCACAAGCAACTTTTAAACTAAATGGTACCCTATCGAAAAGCTTCAATATCTCTAATGGTACAAGACAGGGCTGTCCCCTCTCACCCCTACTGTTTGTTCTCGCCATGTAGATTCTTGCCTCCTTTATTAGAAGTAATGGTTATATTAGGCTTTAAGATAGTCCATCACGAATACAAAATCACGTTGTATGCAGACGGCCTCTTATTCACTCTGACGACCCCTACCACATCGGTCCCTTCTTTAATCCGAACCCTTCACACCTATGGCACCTTCTCCAGTTTCCATCTAAAGGGGAGGAGAGTCCACTGCATACCACCCCCACTTCCCTCATCCCCCAGTCATTCTTTGCCTTTCGTCACAGGAGGTTGGCAGAGAAGTGTCGGAAGATTCGGAGTAGTCTCTTATGGAGGGTAATACTCTTCCGAATGGGACTGCAGTTTTAAGTAGTCCTGTCAGCCTCTCAGTGAGTGCATCGGTGAAAGTTAGTCCAGAAATGCAGGGAGAGTTCTCCTGCGAAACCATCCCGACTCATATCAACTCCTTAAGTAATTGGCGTTGACAAGTTTTGCTGCCTATTTTTATTCTCTCAAGTCCATGTCAGGAGCAACACTACTAATCTGTGACACTTGAAGGGCTGTGTTCCTGTTCCACGGCGTTGATTCTGGTAGGATCGTTTCTCATACATATATATATATATATATATATATATATGTGATAACGCAAGAAGACAGCGTTACAGTGTGACTCCTTATCTGTATAGAATCTATGGTAATATCCTCAGAAGGGGGGTTAGAGAACAGGGGGGATTTTAATATACATAATGTTTGTGTTTTGCTGCACTTGTGTGAGTTGAGGCTCTGTCAGTGTGGAACAGAGATTGAGGGGGGCTTTTTCGCGTGTGTCTCGCTCAGTGCAAAGGCGGTCCTGCATGGCACTCCATGTGACCGGGTGTGGCCTCAGTAACTTCCTCTTTCTCTACCTGTGTTAGGAGATGAAAGCGGTTTCTTGTAGTCCGGGTTATAGGAGTTGGTGAGTGCCCCAGCCATTGGGATATAAAGGTGCCATTTAATCAATAATCAAGTCCGTAATAAAGGCGCGAGCTATGGAGGACTCTGTTGGAGGATACTCCTTCTTAAAACCTACTAACTGTGTATACTGTGAGGAGGTTCCGGTGGAACCACCGTTACAGTTCTTTTCCACATGTTATGACAATATTGCTACTTCCAAAAAAAAAGTATTTAGTACAACAAGCATCTCCGATTACACAAACAGTTCCCCAGGGCACTACTAACCCTCCCTTTTGGCCTCAAGATTTCGCGGATCAATTTCAGACGGCGGTCTCTGCGGCCATAACTGCAATGCCTCGTCCTACTAAGCGCAAGGGAAAGGTACGGCACTGCTATCCGTCTCAGGGGTCTTAGACTCCGCTGGATATCTTGGACAGATTATCTGCGAAAGACAATTCCGACTTATCGGAGGATGTTGCTTCGGAATCGGCTACTTCTAGGTCTCCGTCCACAGCGGAACCATATTTCAAATTTAATATGGAGCATTTGCGTTTCCTGCTGAAGGAAGTGCTTGCTACGCTGGAGGTTCCGGGATCAAAGCTACCGGAGGAACCTTCGATTCCTAAATTGGATAGTGTTTACGAGTACAGGGTAGTGTTCCAGGCCTTTCTGGTTCCTATCAAAATGGCGAACAGCATCAAAAATTAATGGGAGAAACTAGGTTTGCCCTTTTCTCCCTCGTCTTCTTGTAAGAAGCTTCCCGTTCCGAATGCGCTGCTTGAACTGTGGGGAACCGTCCCTAAGGTAGATGGTGCTATCTCCACACTTGCTAAGAGAACGACCATTCCACTTGAGGACAGCTCCTCTCTTAAGGAACCCATGGATAAAAAGATGGAGTCCATGTTGCGGAAGATGTTCCAACTGACGGGGTTCGTTTTTCAACTGCGGTGGCTGGGGCGGCTACCTATTGGTGTGACGCACTAGCAGCAATAGTCGAGGTGGAGACCCACCTCGAGATTTTGAATCAAATCTTTAAGGGTAGCACATTCGTTCATTTGTGATGCTAACATGCAGATTATTCGCCTGAATGCTAAGACGTCCGGTGTTTCTGTTTTAGCTCGCAGGGCTCTGTGGCTAAAATCGTGGTTTGCAGATATGACATCTAAGTCTCGCTTGCTTTCCCTTCCATTCAAGGGGAAGGTTTTGTTTGGCCCGGGCCTGGATTCTATTATCTACAGTCACGGGTGGCAAGGGCGCCTTCTTACCTCAGTATAAGAAAGCCAAACCTACGTTATCTACTTTTTGTCCCTTTCGTGCAGTCAAGTCTCAGTGCCGGCAAACCTTCCGCAAAATCTGAGCAATCCAAGGGATCTTGGAAGCCAGCAAACCATTGGAATAAGTCCAAGCAGAACAAGAAACCAGCCGAGTCAGTCGGCATGAAGGGGCTGTCCCCCACCTGTCCTTGGACCAGGTAGGGAGCAGACTATCTTTTTGGGGGGCCTGGAGGGGAGACATAACAGACCCTTGAGTCCTGGAGGTCGTCGCCCAGGGGTACCGGGTTAGGTTTCAAATCGTATCCGCCAAGAGGCAGGTTCCTCCTGTCAAACATCTCTTCAAAATCAGAAAAGAGAGAAGCCTTCCTGGGATGTGTTAGGGATCTATCATCTCTCGGGGTTATTGTCCCAGTTCCTCATGCAGAATGAGGTCTGGAGTATTATTCAAACCTTTTCCTGGTCCCAAAGAAGGCGGGTACGTTTCATCCAATTCTGGACCTAATGGCCCTAAACAAGTTTTTGTCAGTCCCATCGTTCAAGATGGAGATGATCAGGTCAACTCTGCCCCTGGTTCAAGAAGGGGCAATTCATGACTACAGACCTGAAGGATGCTTACCTTCATGTTCCAATCCACAAGGATCATTTTAAATTCCTAAGGTTCGCCTTCCTGGACCAGCACTTCCAGTTTGTGGCCCTTCCATTTGGTCTGGCGACGGCCCTGGGTCTTTACAAAGCGTCTGGGAGCTCTTCTCGCAGTAGCGAGAGCCAGAGGAATTGCAGTGGCTCCGTATCTGGACAATATCCTGGTCCAGGCTCCATCCTACAGTCTTGTGGAGGACCATTCGAGAGCTCTTCTACTTCGATCCCATGGGTGGAAGATAAACGAAGGGAAGAGTTCATTGGTCCCCAGCAACAGGGTGGAGTTCCTGGGTATGATAATAGATTCTTCTGCGATGAAGATATTCCTGACAGACCAAAGACGTTGCAAGCTAGTGTCCAACTGTCTATCCCTGCAGACATCCTCCAGGACATCTGTGGCCAGATGTATGGAGGTAGTCGGGCTCATGGTATCCAGCATAGATGTCATTCCATTCGCCAGGTTTCATCTCAGACCTCTGCAGCTGTGCATGTTTAGACATTGGAACGGTGATCATTCAGACTTGTCCCAACAGATATCTCTGGACAGACCGGTGAGGGAGACCCTCTCTTGGTGTTCCAGACCGGGACAGTTGTCCCAGGGGACTTCTTTCCTGAGTGATTGTAACCACGGATGAGAGTCTATCGAGTTGGGGAGCCGTTTGGGGTGCCAGAAAGGCACAAGGCAGATGGACTCGAGAGGAATCGAGCATACCTATAAACATTCTGGAACTTCAAGCTATTTTCAATTCTCTGAAGGCTTGTCCCACTCTGGGGTCATCCCAATTAATCAGATTCCAATCGGACAACATCACCTCAGTGGCTTATATAAACCACGGGGGGAGGGGGGAGGAAACGACGACGAGAAGCTTCCTAGCAATGAGGGAAGGATCTCGGATTTTGGAATGGGCAGAGACTCACAGTTGTTTGCTCTCAGCAATACACATTCCGGGTGTGGACAACTGGGAAGCGGATTTTCTGAGCAGAAAAACTTTTCATCCAGGGGAATGGTCTATCCACCCCGAGATGCTTGCGGAGATCTGCAGCAGATAGGGGACGCCGGAAATAGATCTCATGGTGTCCTGACTCAATTGCAAGCTACCCAGGTAAGTGTCGTGATCCAGGGATCCCCAAGCGGAACTGATAGACGCCTTGGCGGTACCCTGAGACTTCAACCTAATCTACATATTTCCACTGTTGCCTCTTCTACCTCGAGTAGTTGCCCACATCAAGCAGAAGCAAGCTTCGGCTATTCTGATTGCTCCGTGGAGGACGTGGTTTGCGGATCTAGTGGCGATGTCGTCTTATCCGCCATGGAAGTTACCTTGTTGTAAGGACCTGCTGGTTCAAGGTCCTTTTCTACATCAAAATCTCGATTCTCTGAGGCTGACTGTGTGGAGATTGAATGCCTAGTCTTAGCCAAGAGAGGCTTTTCGGAGAGAGTGATCGACACACTCGTCCAGGCCAGGAAACCAGTCTCTAGACGCATCTACCACAATGTGTGGAGGGCATACTTGTCCAGGTGTGAAGAACGAGGATACCCTTGGCACAAGGTCAAGGTATCCATAATTTTGGTCTTTCTCCAGGATGGTCTGGATAAGGGTCTTCCGCCAGTTCCTTAAGGGGAAAGATCTCTGCTTTATCGGTACTGTTGCTCAAGAAGGTTGCGGAGTTTCCTCATATTCAGTCCTTTGTTCAGGCTCTGGTTATGATTAGACCAGTTTTCAGGAATCCGGCTCCTCTCTGGAGCTTAAACTTGGTGCTTAAGGTCTTGCAGAGGGCTCAGTTTGAGCCTATGCATGCTCTGGAAATTAAAATTCTCTCATGGAAGGTCCTGTTGTTGTTGGCTATTGCTTCGGCATGCAGAGTCTGAGTTTGCGGCCTTACAATTTGAGCCTCCTTACTTGGTTTTTCATGCTGACAAAGACGTTCTGCGAACCGGTTTGGGATTTCTTCCCAAGGTAGTGTCGAGTCGTAACATTAACCAGGAAATAATGGTTCCTTCCTTGTCCTAACCCATCCTCTTCAAAGGAGAGGTTACTTAATAATCTTGATGTGATTCGGGCCTTGAAGTTTTATCTTCAAGCCATGAAGGAGTTCAGACAGACATCGTCCTTATTTGTTGTGTATTCTGGAAGGCACAGGGGGCAGAAGAGGGCCTCTGCAACTTCTCTATCCTTTTGGTTGAGGAGTATGAGCCGTCTGGCTTTTGAGACAGCTGGACACAAGCCTCTTCAGAGGATTACAGCTCACTCGACTAGAGCTGTGGCCTCTTCTTGGGCCTTTAAGAATGAGGCTTTTATGGAGCAAATTTGTACCTGGTCATCCTTATATACTTTTGCAAAATTTTACAAGTTTGACGTTTTTGCTTTGGCGGAAGCAGCTTTTGGGAGACAGATTCTGCAGGGTTTGGTGCCCTCAGTATAGGTTCTGCCTCCTTTACCCTCCCGTTTTCTTCATTCAGTGTCCTCTAGAGCTTGGGGATTTGTTTCCGACAAGTGATGAATGAAACAGTGGACTCTCCTCCCCTTTAGATGGAAAACATAAATTATGTTTACCTGATAATTTAATTTCTATCATGGGGAGGAGAGTCCACTGCACCCAGCCGTTCTCCGGTGGGCGGACTGGGAGTCCCCAATTTAATGCACTATTGACTTGCCACTTTTCTCACTAGAGTTATAGATTGGTGCAAACACTTAACTCAAAAAGAATGTACGCTTTAGCAAATCCCGTCCACAAAAGTAGTAAATGAGTACAGCACCTGTTAGTACCTTGAAGTAGGTTTTAGTTCTGTTTGATGCCCGTGGAGAAAGGGTTACTGCCACCCTCACAGCAACATAGACAAATGGTATCCACAGCACCAATTTAGGTAAAAGAAAAAACCTTTAATTTCACATTACATGCGACGTTTCGGCCTTCATGGCCTTAATCATGCATACAAAACATTTAAGCCTCTATCCACAGTATATAGGCTAATCAATTAAAACATTAATTACAAACAGATTTGACAAAATGTTTCACACAGAGTAATTACTCCCTCTAGTGTTAGTCATATTTTACTACATCTCATGAAATTTAACTCTCAAGTTACCAAAATACAATTGCTAGAGGAGTTTCCACTGAATGCACAAGTGTCATTAAACACAAGAAAATATATAGGAACAAGTCTTACTGCAATGTTATGTCTGTAGTTACACCACTAAAGTATATTACTAGCACCTTTTACCAATCTTACTAAGAAGTTTTACCTATGTGTTTAAATGAACAAGAAATTTTACCTATGTGTTTAATTAAACAAAAACTGACTATTAAACTTCTTGAAAAAAACTTTTTTTATTTTTACATTTAGAGAAAGACAGAGAAATCTATTTCTCTATTTAAACTTGTGGATCCAGTAAGTTTCTTTTTATTTAAGGATCCTCTCCCTGTCACCCCCCCCCCCCCCTCTTAATGTACCTACATGGTCAATCTGCCACCTAATTTGACTTATGTTATGGCCTGCCTGAATATAATGATTAGAAACAGGAGCTTCTTTATTACCACATCTCAAGTTGGATTTATGCTGATTAATTCTTTCCCTACCTTTTCTAGTCGATTCTCCAATGTAAATAAGAGAACACGGGCATTTAATAAGATAGATTACATAAGATGTCTCACACGTATAATAACCATTAATTTTATATTTATGCTCTGTTCTTGGGTGGGAAAATTCTTTCCCTTTAATCATAGCATGGCAATTAGAGCACCCTAGACAGGGATAGGAACCAAAAGATTTCTGACCCATATGGCTTTAAGACTTTTGGAGGGTCCCAAATCATTTTTAATCAGTGTGTCTCTCAAATTTCTAACCCTCTTAAAGGCCATAATGGGATTATTTTGGAATATTTCCATATCCCTATTACAATTTTTAATGATATTCCAATGCTTTCTTATGATTTAGCCTATATACTGTGGATAGAGGCTTAAATGTTTTGTATGCATGATGAAGGCCGAAACGTCGCATGTAATGTGAAAATAAAGGTTTTTTCTTTTACCTAAATTGGTGCTGTGGATACCATTTGTCTATTTGTCTATGTGGCTGTGAGGGTGGCAGTAACCCTTTCTCCACGGGCATCAAACAGAACTAAAACCTACTTCAAGGTACTAACAGGTGCTGTACTCATTCACTACTTTTGTGGACTGTATTGCTGCAGAGTACTGAGCATCTGAAATTCTGCCTAGAATGGCAGACAAAGTGAAAACAGATGGAACCAAAATCTTTATGTATAGTTAAGAAGCAACAAGAATTACCACTTTGGTGAGGGGCTCAAGGGAGTTATTAAGTAATTCAGACAAACAATACCAGGCTGCTACAAGCAGGGAGTTCCGGCACAATCCATATGCAGAGGCGGATCCAGGCAGCTAACAGGTAACGGGTGCTGAGCTGTGTAAAAGCGGCCGGTGTAGCCGAAAATATAGATTCAAAAAGCATATACAGCTGCACTGAGGCAAAGGAGTAGCAGGGCAATCCAATAGTTAAAAAATATAACTTTTATTTAAACATATGTTAAAAGAATACACAGCTCCAAACTCCCTGACTAGTTTCGTGCCCTATAGGCACTTAATCATAGGGTAAGTTTGTCAGGTGATAGTACCTCTATTTAAAGGGACCAATACACCTGTATACAATTAAATGAAACAACACATACATAAAATACAAATATATGCATATCTCATAAAAAAAAAAACAAATAATTCCATTTGCATTAACCAATTCTAAGTAAGAAAAAGCAGCTCACACAAGCTAGTTTGAATATGCTTACATTGTTCATCATATGTTATATATGTTATTTATGTTAGTATATGTCTGATACTGCAGAAAATACACATAAAAAAAAAAGACAACAATACTACATGGTCTAAAAGACACATTCCAAATGGTGCTTAACTATTCTATGCATAAATCCAGAATTGCTATAAAACTGGATCATTAATTATGCAGTTTGATGGATCATCAAAAAAAGACCAAAAAAGAACAAAAAATAAATTTATGATGATTTGCAAAAAGAATTTCTTTTCAACAATTTGAAACTGCAAACCATGATTGGTATTTATGAAAGCCCATCAAAGAACACATATGTAAAAAAACAATTATTATGGAAAAGTTTTGTATAAAGTTAAGGGATAAAAATTCACTTGAAAAAACAAACAAACAAATCCCCAGAGGACCAATTTGTAAAAAATACACATGATTTCATAATTAACATGTAATCTAATTCACCAATTATTAACTTCTATTCAAAAATAATTTTTTCAAAAACACATATACTGTGTATTTTATGTTGAATATGAAATAATTGTTATATGAAAATATCCCTGAACCATTAAATTTATTATATAGAAATATGTACAGATATACACTCATTCACAGAAATGTATGGATCTTAAAGTGACTACTCCACAAAATAGCTCATGTCCCATTCACGATTCAAACCCAGGGGGGTGATGGTTCTCAATTTGTAAATCCAATATAATTCTTGTTTTGACAACAATTTACATCTATCACCCCCTCTGGGTGGGAACATGATACGATCAATGACTTGAACTTTCATACTGAATATGTTGGTCATATGTATAAGATTAAAGTGCCTGGCTACCGCAGACTCTTTTACATATTCCCTGGTATCCCTTATGTGCTCCCTAATTCTGGACCTCAGTTCCCTAGTCGTTTGACCTGTATACTGTAGGTGACAGTATTTGCATTCCAGAAGGTAATCCGCAAAAGTAGTTCTGCAGTTGGCATAGAATTTGTGTAAATTCTTCTCCCGTTTGCGTGCTCTTAAAGCTATTACCTATGCTAATGTGACTACAAGTGACACAGGGGCTATGTCCACACCTATAGGTGCCTTTCTTTTTAATCCAATCACTTTTGTCAGTTTTATCAGAACAAACCAAACTAGGGGATAACTTGGAAGACAAAGTTGGTGGTCTTTTCGACACAAATTTGCATTTGCCAATCTGTGACCTTAAGGTCTCATCCTCCTTAAGTAATGCTGCAACGGATGAGCTCAGCAAAGAATATGAGAAAACAAGGAGGAGGATTACAGCCTGGGATTTACATGCTACAACGCTGGCTGAGTATCATAAGGTCAGACGTATCCCCAGAGGCTTGAGGATGAATACCAGGCCTACTCTGTTGAGAAATAATGAAGAATATTGCAACAAGTTTGAGGCTATTCTAAATAAATGCTCTTACGATCTGCTAATCCTGACCGTGGAATACCTGCTTAAAGAAATTGAAATACAAAGAGAGCAAGTATTGAAAACAACTAATGAACTGAGCAAAACGCTTACCGCTGATGAGCTTGATAAGATGATCAGAGGTAGATATGAAGATCAAAATCATGGAGACTGAGATTAAGGAAACGAAACGATCCAAGTTCCTGAGGGATGAACAAGATTACCTCAGTGGGAGAGTGTATAGATGAGTGTATAGATGGAGAGGATCGTTTCCTGACAGAGGGAGCTCCATGAGAGGCCGACGTTACCATGGTAACACTCGCAACAGAGGAGGATCTCTCGAGAACCAGGCGCATAGTGATGACGTCAGCGTGACTTCACAGGAATCCTCTGCAGGGAAGGCATCACCGGCTTTTTTGTCCTGCGAGGAATCCTCTGCAGGGAAGGCATTACCGGCTTTTTTGTCCTGCGACGAAGGCAGCAGAAAACATAAGCACCGCCATGGACACCCGGAGCACAAGGAACAGGAGAGGAAACATGAGGAACCAACAGAGCCAAAGGAAAAGACTGTTCTAAACATTTACTCTATTGAGCTTACGAACAGCGAGTACAAACTGCTCAACAAAGGACTGTCCTTTTGCCCCATTGGTAATGTAAATGTATTTGAAATTGAAAAAAAATTTATTCTACAGGTCTCTAAGGTTGCAAATAATGTTTATTAAGGGAAATGTAGTAACACCTTGTGCACAAAATGTTTTAGATACCAGCAAATGTTTTGGAGCTAAGGAGATGGGTCTTAGAAACAAATCTACATTTGTGCCTAATTTCAGTAATAACAGTGTGGAAACATTTATCAAAATGGTAAATAATGATTGGTGTAACTTAAAAGAAAAAATCTCCAAACAAGGTGGTAAAAATAACTAGATAAACTAATTGTATAAGGGATACAATAAAGTTTGTAGCAAAGAATTCCACAAAGTTAGTATCAATATAACTCCAAGAAAGAAATATTTAAGGGAAACACTCTTGTTTTTAAAAGTTCCATATCATTCATACTTTACATCTTTATTAATTATACTAGGAACAAACATTCACACAGTAGCAGAGGAATATTAAAAACACTTAAACCTAGTTTTTAAGTAATTATTAGTTGATTCAAATATTCAGTGAGTACTGGTATACATGGGCCCACTGGTATAATAGTATAGAGTAAGCTAAGCCCTTACAATCCGAGGGCTGAATTACTTTTTAATTTTAAACAGCTGATACAATGGGCACCATGATTAGTATCTAAAGTTATTGAATCATAATATCTGGTTTTAAACTTGGGTAAGCAAGTTAAAAAAGAACAGACAGGAGAGACACGGCTGCCGTGTCTCTCCTGTCTGTTCTTTTTTAACTTGCTTACCTATGTTTAAAAGAGGGGTCCAGCAGGAGCAGCCGTGTCTCTCCTGTCTGTTCTTTTTTAACTTGCTTACCTAAGTTTAAAACCAGATATTATGATTCAATAACTTTAGATACTAATCATGGTGCCCATTGTATCAGCTGTTTAAAATTTAAAAGTAATTCAGCCCTCGGATTGTAAGGGCTTAGCTTACTCTATACTATTATACCAGTGGGCCCATGTATACCAGTACTCATTGAATATTTGAATCAACCAATAATTACTTAAAAACTAGGTTGAAGTGTTTTTAATATTCCTCTGCTACTGTGTGAATGTTTGTTCCTAGTATAATTAATAAAGATGTAAAGTATGAATGATATGGAACTTTTAAAAACAAGAGTGTTTCCCTTAAATATTTCTTTCTTGGAGTTATATTGATACTAACTTTGTGGGATTCTTTACTACAAACTTTATTGTATCCCTTATACAATTAGTTTATCTAGTTGTTTTTGCTCTGTTCTCTTAGAATCCACATCAGGTGCTGGCTCTAGTAAATACAAAATATTAATGTAATACTTTAATTTAAAGTGTATTGATTGCAATATATAATTTGTAACAGCATCTGTTATTTTCTAACTCCAACAATCCCCAACCTACTATATTCTAAGGTGGTAAAAATAAGAGAAGTGATAATCTGACTTCAGAGGAAAAACAGGCTTTTAAATCTTTAAAAGAAAAACAAAGATATTTTGGTGAGGGCAGCAGACAAGGGTGGTGCTACCATTGTACTTGATAAACAGTATTATGTAGAGGAAATACTGTCTCAATTACAAGACAACAATACATATCACCCACTTGCAGGGGATCCAGTATTTAAAATAAAAAAGGAAATTAAACACATATTAGCCAAGGCAGTTAAGAATGATTTCATTGATACTAAATTATCAGATTATTTGTACAAAGAGCATCCTAGGACACCCATATTCTATACTGTGCCAAAAGTGCATAAAAATGCCAAATGCCCCCCAGGGAGGCCCATAGTCTCCAGTGTAGATTCCATCTTCACTAACATAGATGTTTTCCTTGATAAAATTTTGCAACCTGAAGTGATTAAAATGTCGGCCTACATCAAGGATACCAGTGATTTTCTTGATAAATTATACAGTTTATATTTGCCCAGTAAGAAATATATACTCTCCACACTTGATGCAAAAAGTCTCTTTACTGCCATCAAGCATGAGACAGGTATAGGAGTGATAAGGAAACTCTTAAGTGGTACTGGTTCCTACAATTCTCCACATATAGAATTTATTTGTGATTTATTAAGTCTTATCCTGTACTGGAACTATTTTTTATTTCAAGACAACTGGTATGTACAGGTCAAGGGGACTGCAATGGGATCCAACGTTGCCCCAGCATACGCCAACCTATTCATGAACAGCTTTGTATATACTAATAAAAAGTTCTTGGAATATGGTGCAGCCTGGTGGCGTTTTATTGATGACGTGTTTGGTGTGTGGTGGGGTGACGTTGGATCCCTAGAATCTTTTGTATCTGATCTAAACTCTGCTATCCCAGGGATAGAATTTACCCTTACACATAGTGAGGTTTCAGTGGAATTTTTAGACACTAGGGTATATAAGGATAATGGGACCCTTAAAACAGACCTTTTTAGAAAATCCACTGATAGGAATACTATGCTAGCCTATGATAGTTTTCATCCAATTAGGTTAAAAGACTCACTCCCTAGGAGTCAACTCCTTAGGGTTAGTAGTATAGTGAAGGATAAAGAAATATTATCAACCAGGATGTTGGAAATGGGCAATAGATTTGTCAGCAGAGGTTATCCTGAAAACCTTATTAAGGAAGAGATCCTAAGGCTTCAGAGAGAGAAAAATATGTGCAAAGACAATAATGCCCCTAAAGATAATAAAAATAGTAAAAATAAAAGTAGGAGGATGGTATTTACTTTACAATATAATTGTACAGCACTGAAGTAGCTAAAATCATAAGAAAACATTGGAATATCATTAAAAATTGTAATAGGGATATGGAAATATTCCAAAATAATCCCATTATTGCCTTTAAGAGGGTTAGAAATTGTAGAGACACACTGATTAAAAATTATATGGGACCCTCCAAAAGTCTTAAAGCCATATGGGTCAGAAATCTTTTGGTTCCTATCCCTGTCTAGGGTGCTCTAATTGCCATGCTATGATAAAAGGGAAAGAATTTTCCCACCCAAATTAATGGTTATACGTGTGAGACATCTTATGTAATCTATCTTATTAAATACCCGTGTTCTCTTATTTACATTGGAGAATCGACTAGAAAAGGTAGGGAAAGAATTAATCAGCATAAGTCCAACTTGAGATGTGGTAATAAAGAAGCTCCTGTTTCTAATAATTATATTCAGGCAGGCCATAACATAAGTCAAATTAGGTGGCAGATTATTGACCATGTAGGTACATTAAGAGAGAGGGGGTGACAGGGAGAGGATCCTTAAGCATGGATCCACAAGTTAGATTGTATGTACCCTAAAGGGTTAAATAGAAATAGATTTCTCTGTCTTTCTCTAAATGTAAAAATTAAAAATTCAAACATTTTTTTTCCAAAAAGTTTAATAGTCAGTTTTTGCTTAAACACATAGGTAAAATTTCTTGTTCATTTAAACACATAGGTAAAACTTCTTAGTAAGATTGGTAAAAGTTGCTAGTAATATACTTTAGTGGTGTAACTACAGACATATAAGATTGCAGTAAGACTTGTTCCTATATATTTTCTTGTTTTTAATGACACTTGTGCATTCAGTGGAAACTCCTCTAGCAATTGTATTTTGGTAACTTGAGAGTTAAATTTCATGAGATGTAGTAAAATATGACTAACACTAGAGGGAGTAATTACTGTGTGAAACATTTTGTCAAATCTGTTTGTAATTAATGTTTTAATTGATTAGCCTATATACTGTGGATAGAGGCTTAAATGTTTTGTATGCATGATTAAGGGCATGAAGGCCGAAACGTTGCATGTAATGTGAAAATAAAGATTTTTTCTTTTACCTAAATTGGTGCTGTGGATACCATTTGTCCCTTTAAGCAGTAAGTGAGGTCTACCCCCAAATATAAGGAACCTTCGGGCACACCTTCCAATGACTATTACAGAAACTTTTTTAATAGATACCGATTTCCCCCTTCATCCATCAAACTTTGAAGTTTAGCATTAACACTCCAATCCCATATCATACACTTATACATGAAGGGAAACCCCAACCTTATCCAAAAAATAAAATAGACTTACTAAGTTCCAAACTTGAGAACTGGTACAAATATCTTCAATGATCAAACTGTATCTCAAACCATCCACATAAAGCCCAACTGTCCCATACTTTAAGCACTTTTGAAAATATATGCTGCCACACCATTGCAAGTAAGAATCTTCTATCATTTTAAATATTAACGAATCTCACTATCCTTCTCTACCTTCCTCCCCTCTTATGTAAAAAAGGTGGGAAATGGAAATTAATCACAGCTTATCCCACGCAGAGTGGCTAAAAAAATGTTTTTTTTTCTTCATCTTCGGTTCACATCTTTGAGATGAACATTAAATTCTTACACAGATGGTACTATAAACCATTCTGTCTGCATGCTCTTTCCTGGACTCTCATCTGAGTGCAGAAGAAGCTACCCCTACCCATCTTTGGTGGTCCTGCCCAATTGTTCAAACCTTTTGGCGGTCTATTAAGACAGAAATTGAGACGGCATTATCTGTCTCTTGCACTAGACATGTGGGCATTCCTATTCAATAAATTCCCTAACACCAAATGCAAATTAAATAACCTCTGAAAAACTGATACCTGTGAACTTGAATAAACAGTCTCCCACCAATTGATACCTGGACAGATACTGTAACATACTCCCTTCAACTAGAGAAATACCATTACACGCAAAACAAACATACAGATGATTACCACTCTATTCGTATATTCTTCCTATATAAAACGGATAAATGAAAGCAACGACATATTAGGCCTGTTGAAGATCTACTTTCCAATTTACTTCCTTTAACAAAATGTGCACAGTCTTTTTATATTTACACTTTTTGAGTCACCAACTCCTACTGAGCATGTGCAAGAATTCACACTAAGCGTATATGCATTTGTGATTGGCTGATGGCTGTCACATGATACAGGGGGAGTGGAAATAGACATAACTTTGCAATCTACTACTCATTTGAAGTTCAGACTGTGCTATTGCGTTGTCGTCTTATCATGCATTTAATTATGCAAATCTACAATGTTGACTGGTCCTTTAAGCTAACATCACTTCTCCACCCTCCTGCTTATTCTTATCAGCAAGGTCACAACCTCTTTTCTATATCAACGCAGCCACACCCAATCAATGCTAGCACATAATGCACTTCCTACCACAAGATGCTTTGTGACATACTATTTATTGTTCCGGTACTTATCTGTTCTCTCTGCAGACTCGTCTCACATTCTATGACATTAATGTTTTGACTGTTACATTTTAAAAGTTGATAATATAATTGTGTATTGTAATCAGTCTAAAACCAAATAAATAAATATAATGTAAAAAAAAAATTCTAAAAAAATGTGGGTTTAGTATCCCTTTAAGTGTTCCTGTGCAAAGGAAACTTTGAGACTAACTTTGTCAGAAGAAAATTGTGCCAGAACATCTCTACGAAACACAAAATATAAAGCTTTCTAGTATATTCTAATAACCCCCGAAGCCCCCCCCCCCCCCCTCTGGATCCGCTACTGGCTGCAATAGTCCCTCCCGTTGACTAAAATTGCAATGGATTTTAGCCATAGTTTTTCATCCTATTAATTTTTATTAAGTTATAGGTTAGTTTTCGTCACTGAAAACATGCAGCTGACAAAATGTGACGAAAATTTTTGGTCAACGAAATTAACACTGCTCTAGAACTTTTTATTTATGGTATTAATATTTCAACATGCAATAGATATTTAACTGTTGTGGTATATAACATGCCTTGCTTTTTTATTTTGTGTTTGTTTGTTTTTTTGCACAAAAGCAGCAATTTGATGTGGATTGATTATAACACCTTGCATAAAGTGTTAATTTTATAAAGTTTTTATTTAGTTTTAGTCAGACTTTTTTGCCATTTTAGTCATCGTTTTAGTCGACTAAATTAAGTTTTTTGTTTTTTTTTTACTCCTAAACACCTCACCACTTGGCTATATGTCAAACTAAGGTATAAGTCAGATGATAGGGGTTTTATAGGCTTTTGGAATTTGGGAAACTTTGCCTCCTCCTAGTAGGAATGTATATACTTAACAGGTTGTGGACTCTCCAACTTGAAAGAAATTAATTTATCATAAGATATAAATGATTTTTTTTCATCTGCTAAGTCTAGTTTGGCGGAGAGTTTGTTTAAAAAGCAGTGGTTTAGACCACTGCTTATAAATATCAGTTGCAGGCTCAAATGAGCGAGCCTGAAACAGATCCGGGACATTTGCCTTGCAATAAATCTTACCCTTAGTGTACGATTTTAAATATTACTACCCTAAATAAACCAAACCAGATTGACAATTTTCTTTATACTAGGTTCTTTAACTAAAAGCCTACTATGGTAGAGACTTCATTATTTGAGATTTTCCATGTCACATTTTTATATTTGTAAAATTGGGTTATATCTTTGATTTAAAGGAACGCTAAAATCAAAATTAAATCGCCCATAAAATGTTCAATGCATATTGCAATGTTTTTATTTGCTTTAATTTCCTTGTTTTTCCTTTAAAGTAATTCAAAGTAATTGGTGTTAAGGCACCATAAGGGAGTTCTTATGCTAATCAACACATATGTACATAAAGGTGTTTAGCAAGGGTCCTTTTTTTTTATTGGTTCAGAGAAATCCTGAATAAACAGAAATATGCAAATTTGACAACGCAAAACTGAATTACTGAAAATGCGCCTCTGAGATTCTAAAACTTCATATCAAACACATAAGGATACCAATGATTACATGATTAATGTACTTTATTACTGCTGCTTCATTGCTGACAGGCTATTATACTTTGCTTCTGTAATTTTTACAGGTTGAAGAATTGAAGGAGACTGTTAAAGACGAGTTCATGCCTTGGGTTTCACAGTATTTAGTGATGAAGAGAGTCAGCATAGAGCTCAACTTCCATAGTCTTTATTCAAACTTTTTAGATGCCCTAAAAAATCTGGATTTCAACAAAATGGTTCTTGCCGAGACCTACAGAAACATCAAGGTTTGTACTATTCCCTAACACTATTGATTTTGTTTCCTATGGCAACCGAAACACATTGTGATTGTATAGTACAAAACTGTGCCACTTGTAAATGTAAACCAGGACACACAAGTACAAAATATACTTAACAGGACAGTCTAGTCCAAAATAAACTTTCATGATTCAGATAGGGCATGTAATTTTAAACAATTTTCCAGTTTACTTTTATCACCAATTTTGCTTTGTTCTCTTGGTATTCTTAGTTGAAAGCTTAACCTAGGAGGTTCATATGCTAATTTCTTAGACCTTGAAGGCCGCCTCTTAAGAATGCATTTTAACAGGTTTTTCACCACTAGAGGGTGTTAGTTCATGAATTTCATATAGATAACACTGTGCTCATGCACGTGAAGTTACCTGGGAGCTATCACTGATTGGCTAAACTGCAAGTCTGTCAAAAGAACTGAAAAAAAGGGCAGTTTGCAGAGGCTCAGATACAAGATAATCACAGAGGTAAAAAAATATATAAATATAACTGTTGGTTATGCAAAACTGGGGAATGGGTAAAAAAGGGATTATCTATCTTTTAAAACAATAACAATTCTGGTGTAGACTGTCCCTTTAAAGGGACAGTCTAGTCAAAATTAAACTTCTTATTCAGCTAGGGCATGCAATTTTAACAACTTTCCAATTTACTTTTATCAAATTTGCTTTGTTCTCTTGATAACTTTTGTTAAAAGCTAAATCTGGTAGGTTTATATGCTAATTTCTAAGACCTTGAAGGCTGTCTCTCATTTCACTGCATTTGAAATGTAGTTGTTCACAGCTAGACATCGCTAGTTCATGTGTCATAGAAATAACATTGTGCTCACTCCCATGGAGTTATTTATGGGTCAGCAATGATTGCTTAAAATGCAAGTCTGTCAAAAGAACTGAAATAAGAAGCAGTCTGTAGAGGCTTCGATACAAGTTAAAAGTATATTAATATAACAGTGTTGGTAATGCAAAACTAGGGAATGGGTAATAAAGGGATTATCTTTTTAAACAAAAATTCCGGAGTACACTATGTCCCTTTTACACTGCTGTGTTCTTCACAAAACATTTTGCCAATAGGGTGGCATTTAAAAAGTAACCAAGTGAGAGCAGTGTAAAACTTTCTAATCCTTTTTTTTTTTGCTATCCAAAGCAACACTTAAAGGACCAGTCTACACAATAGATTTGCATAATCAACAAATGCAAGATAACAAGACAATGCAATAGCACTTAGTCTGAACTTCAAAGGCATGGAGCACCACAGCAAAGCTGTTAAATATCACTCCCTTAACCACAAACCCCAGTCATTCTCTTTGCTTGTGCAAGGAGGCGGTAAAGTTTTAAGGTGTCTGAAGATTCTTCAATCAAGAGTTTATTTTTAAAAGCAGAGCAGGATGTTCTGTTTTTTTTCTGGGGTCTAGCTGTGTTCCACATCAGTCTCTTCAGTAGAGCTGTGGTGGCTTTTGAGCATTTGGAAACTGGTGGGGTTTTTCATTCTCACTGTGCCTTCCATGTCTGGTGCTGTCCTATCCGGAATGCCTGATTAGGATTAGTCAGACTTTCGTTTTTTCCACGAGTTTATGGGGGGGGGGGGGGGGGGGGGAGAGAGACCTTCCCATATCGGTGTACTGCCCTGCTGCCGGGCAGATTGGTCTCAGGTAAGTGCCTGTTATTTTTCTTTGCTGACAGAAGCAAAGGTTATGGCACTTTTCTGGGGATTGGGACTGAAATCCTATGTGGGTTTTCTTTATTGGGCAGTCTGTGGGCAGTTTTAGACACATTGGAGGAGAGGCTCTCAGTTTTGCAGCGGTGTTGCTGCGTGTTTGTTTTTTTATACCGGCTTTTTTTTTCTAATATGTTATGGCGGCCGGTCTTTTTGTCATGCCTACGAATAGGAGGGGCGGTTTGCTGAAGCGGCAATTAAGTTGAGCGCCTTGCCGGAGCTCTGTTGTGTTCCGGTCTGTGTGGAGTTTGCTTGTGGCATTGTCTGCTAAAATGCCTTGGGCTTTTCATTGCGCTGCAGGTCTTTTTGAGTCTGGATCGTTGGGGATATTATACAGTTTTCAGGAGGTCAAGTAGGCTCCCAGCAGGGTGTCTTAAGGTTAAGAGGCTGCCTGGAGGGTTCAGTAGTTTTTGGTTTAGTTTTTTTTCCTTTGGGAAAGCAAATTTTTTTTTTTTTTGCAGTAAAAAAGTTGTCCTTTTAAAACTTAAAGGGCCAGTAATGTTTCTTTCATGTAATTGGCAAGAGTCCATGAGCTAGTGACGTATGGGATATACATTCCTTCCAGGAGGGGCAAAGTTTCCAAAACCTCAAAATGCCTATACATACACCCCCCACTACACCCACAGTTCAGTTTTTACAAGCTTTGCCTCCTATGGAGGTGGTGAAGTAAGTTTGTGCTAGATTTCTACGTTGATATGCGCTTCTCAGCATGCTGAAGCCCGGTTCCTCTCAGAGTGCAGTGAATGACATAGGGATGTGAAGGGAGTATTACCTATTGAATACAATGGTCATCCTAACGGGAATCTATTTCATAGGTTCTCTGTTATCGGTCGTAGAGATTCATCTCCTACCTCCCTTTTCAGATCGACGATATACTCTTATATACCATTACCTCTACTGATTCTCGTTTCAGTACTGGTTTGGCTATCTACTTTATGTAGATGAGTGTCTTTTGGTAAGTATGTTTTCCTTTTATTTAAGACACTCTCGGCTATGGTTTGGTACTCTATATGTAAAATTCTAAATATAATGTTTTTAATTATATTTGCCATGATTCAGGTTAATCAGTATATTTCCTTCATACAGACTGTCAGTTTCATTTTGGGAAATGCATCTGAAATAAATATATATATGATTTTCTTGGCGCCAAAAAATATTTTGTCAGTGGTGGGCGTTATACTTGACGCCAGATTTTTGACATTTAAGTCCTTATTTCATTTTGCTTCTGGTTTCCAGAGGCTTATTTTCTCTTGTAAAGGTGTATCCAGTCCACGGGTTCATCCATTACTTGTGGGATATTCTCCTTCTCAACAGGAAGCTGCAAGAGGACACCGCTCTCGACAAGAAAGGAAGTATCAAGAGAGATGTGGTGACTTAGTGTAGTTTTTACTTTCAATTAAAAGTTTATTTTTAAACGGTACCGGCGTTGTACGGTTTTTACTTTCAGGCAGAAAATTCAGGTTTTGCCATTCAGCACGTAGGGCGCTATGGCTTAAATCCTGGTCAGCTGATGTCACTTCAAAGTCTAAACTTCTCAAGATCCCCTTCAAAAGGCAGACCCTATTTGGGCCTGGACTGAAGGAGATAATTTCTGATATTACTGGAGGAAAAGGCCACGCCCTTCCCCAGGATAGGTCCAACAAGTTAAGGACCAAACAGACTAATTTTCGTTCCTTTCGAAACTTCAGAGTGGCGCAGCTTCATCTTCCTCTTCTACAAAACAAGAGGGAAATTTTGCCCAGTCCAAGCCAGTCTGGAGACCTAACCAGGCTTGGAACAAAGGGAAACGGGCCAAAAAGCCTGCTGCTGCCTCTAAGACAGCATGAAAGAGTAGCCCCCGATCCGGGACCGGATCTAGTGGGGGGCAGACTTTCTCTCTTCGCCCAGGCTTGGGCAAGAGACGTCCAGGATCACTGGGCTCTGGAGATTGTTTCCCATGGATATCTTCAGGATTTCAAAGCTTCATCTCCAAAGGGGAGATTTCATCTCTCACAATTATCTGCAAACCAGATAAAGAGAGAGGCATTCTTACATTGCGTTCAAGACCTACTAGTTATGGGAGTGATCCACCCAGTTCCAAAGGAGGAACAGGGGCAGGGCTTCTATTCAAATCTGTTTATAGTTCCCAAGAAAGAGGGAACTTTCAGACCAATCTTGGATCTTAAGATCCTAAACAAATTTCTCAGGGTCCCATCCTTCAAGATGGAGACTATTCGAACCATCCTACCTATGATCCAGGAGGATCAATATATGACTACCGTGGATTTAAAGGATGCTTATCTACATATTCCGATACACAGGGATCATCAGTTTCTCAGGTTCGCCTTCCTAGACAGGCATTACCAGTTTGTGGCTCTTCCCTTTGAGTTAGCCACGGCACCAAGAATCTTTACAAAGGTTCTAGGGTCCCTTCTGGCGGTTCTAAGACCGCGGGGTATAGCAGTAGCCCCTTATCTAGACGACATCCTGATACAGGCGTCAACTTTTCAAATCGCCAGGTCCCATACCGACATTGTTCTGGCATTCCTAAGGTCTCACGGGTGGAAGGTGAACGAAGGAAAGAGTTCTCTCTCCCCTCTCACAAGAGTTTCCTTCCTAGGAACTCTAATAGATTCAGTAGAAATGAAGATTTATCTGACAGAGGTCAGGTTGTCAAAACTTCTAACTCCCTGCCGTGCTCTTTATTCCATTTCTCGTCCGTCAGTGGCTCAGTGTATGGAGGTAATCGGATTAATGGTAGCGGCAATGGACATAGTTCCATTTGCCCGCCTACACCTCAGACCGCTGCAACTTTGCATGCTCATTCAGTGGAATGGGGATTACACAGATTTGTCCCCTCTACTAAATCTGGATCAAGAGACCAGGGATTCTCTTCTCTGGTGGCTATCTCAGGTCCATCTGTCCAAGGGAATGAGTTTCCGCAGGCCAGAATGGACTATAGTAACGACAGATGCCAGCCTTCTGGGCTGGGGTGCAGTCTGGAACTCCCTGAAGGCTCAGGGTTCGTGGACTCAGGAGGAGGCCCTCCTTCCGATAAACATTCTGGAACTAAGAGCGATATTCAATGCTTTTCAGGCTTGGCCTCAGCTAGCTGCGGTCAGGTTCATCAGATTTCAGTCGGACAACATCACGACTGTAGCCTATATCAACCATCAGGTGGGAACAAGGAGCCCCCTGGCAATGTTGGAGGTTTCAAAGATAATTCTATGGGCAGAGGTTCACTCTTTCCATCTCTCAGCTATCCATATCCCAGGAGTAGAGAACTGGGTGGCGGATTTTCTAAGTCGGCAGACTTTTCATCCGTGGGAGTGGGAGCTCCATCCGGAGGTGTTTGCCCAGTTGATCCAACTTTGGGGCAAACCAGAACTGGATCTCATGGCGTCTCGTCAGAACGCCAAGCTTCCTTGTTACAGGTCCAGATCCAGGGATCCCAAGGCAGTGCTTATAGATGCTCTAGCAGCGCCCTGGTCCTTCAGCCTGGCTTATTTGTTTCCACCGTTTCCTCTGCTCCTTCGTCTGATTGCCAAGATCAAGCAGGAGAGAGCTTCGGTGATCTTGATAGCCCCTGCGTGGCCACGCAGGACTTGGTATGCAGATCTGGTGGGCATGTCATCCTTTCCACTATGGACTCTGCCGCTAAGGCGGGACCTTCTACTTCAAGGTCCCTTCAAACATGCAAATCTAATTTCTCTACTTCTGACTGCTTGGAGATTGAACGCTTGATTATATCAAAGCGTGGTTTTTCCGAATCGGTCATTGATACCTTTTAATTCAGGCTCGAAAGCCTGTCACCAGGAAAATCTATCATAAGATATGGTGTAAATATCCTCATTGGTGTGAATCCAAGGGTTACTCATGGAGTAAGTTCAGGATTCCTAGGATATTATCTTTTCTCCAAAAAGGATTGGAGAAGGGTTTGTC
Source organism: Bombina bombina (assembly GCF_027579735.1). NCBI lineage: Eukaryota > Metazoa > Chordata > Amphibia > Anura > Bombinatoridae > Bombina > Bombina bombina. The sequence goes on from NC_069499.1 coordinate 1,338,657,687, forward strand.
AGCTAGTTCCTTAAAGGGACAGATTTCTGCTCTGTCTATTCTTTTGCACAAATGTCTGGCTGAGGTTCCAGACGTTCAGGCGTTTTGTCAGGCTTTAGTTAGGATCAAATACAGAATAATTACAAAAACTATACAGATATGTTAGATGTTAATAACACAATGTACAGTGACTAGAATAGAGCACAATACTCCCCTCTTGGGTGACCGCAGCCTTCTAACAGTCTCTCCCAACAGGACTGTGAGTAGAATATGAATTAGATAGAGGCGCTGATCTTCAATATTATGGTGCACACTGAAGAAAGAAAACTTGATCCGAAAATTTCAGAGTTCAGCGTCTTCATAAGGATATATATCCTGGTTTTCCCATGATGTGCTTTGGTATCTAGGAACAATGGAAATTGCACTGCAGGTGATTGTATCTTTAAATTGATATAAAGTGCAGTATACTCACTCCGAGTAATTCGGAATCCGGCTCCTCAAAGATAGTTGGTAACTTTAGAATACTTCCAAAAAAGGCAGCAAAAATACTTGTTGTATCAAACAAATATTTATTAAAACATATTAAAAAGCTCTTTTTCAGCTTGGCTCTACGCGTTTCAACGACTAAATCGTCTTTTTCAAGAGCAGTAAAAAACAATTGGAAGTGCTGCCTTAGGAGTATTTACAGGTGTATTTATACAGGTAATCAATGTTCCTGTTCCGGTGAGAAACACCGAAATAGGACTCACAAATAAAACATTTTATTTTTATCCCCATCCGATTGTGTTTTGAGAGTAATGCATTTTTTATATATATGCTTAAGCTATTTCGCTCAAAATCTCAATAATTTGCCAAATCGGATCGGTATAAACAAATTGAACGTTATTTGACCAATCACAGTGAAAATAATATGGAAGTTCCCTTTCGAGTCCCGAATTTGTACAGTTCCCTTTCAGGTCCGCCGAAGGATGCGTTGTCATGTGTTCCAATTCAACCAATTGGATGGGTTCCCTTTCAGGTCCGCCGAAGGATGCGTTGTCATGTGTTCCAATTCAACCAATCGGATGGCGAGCGTTGTTCCAGATACTTTGTGTGTGAAAATCTGTTTCCTGTTTTATCCGGACAGTTCTATATCACATGTCCCGAATTGGCCAATCTCTTTGTGAGTGATGTTTTCGCCATATTCTTGTAATAGCCGATATTCTGAATTTCTTCTAAGGGGTATGTAATGGAAAGTGCAGGTCACTTTGGGTCATATATATTTCAAATACAGATACAATTACAATGAAATCCCTTCTTGGAAAAAAACTTTTCATACCCTTGGATAGATTGTCTAACATTTTAATAACAGGAGCTAACAATATTGTATCTAAAATTAAATAATAATAGAAATAAAAATAAAAGTTAAAAAATTAAATAAGATAAAATGATAAAATAACCTACTCATAATATTGGAAAAATAAAAGTGGTTTAGTCTCCTTTATAAGAAGGACTCAAACATAGATTTGGACATTTGGACATTTGGTACATTTTCATTCTACATCAAACAAATATCTACATCCTTGAATATAACAAAATTTATGTACTCTAATATCTTTATTTAAACCATAGTGTCCATATGTTTTTAGTGTGTGTATCCACCATAGTTCTCTTTTGTTAAGTTCTTTTTCTATCTCCCCCCCTCTCCAATGTAATGAAACTTTTTCTATTCCAATCCATGATAGATGTTTTTTGTCATATAGTGGACAATTATTATAATGTAAAGGGACACCGTGATCTTCTTTCTCCTTTTCAATTTTGTTAAGGTGCTCTAGTATACGTGTCTTTACAAACCTTGAGGTTTGACCTAAATACTGAATCTGACAATTACACTGAAGTAAGTAAATTATATTTTTGGTTTTACAACTGATAAAATCTTTTATTGTATAGGATTTGCCTGTTACAGAGGAAGTGAATGTCTTGTATGTTTTCTTAGTATGATTGCATGCTTTGCAATGCCCACATGTATAAAATCCTGTTAGATTTGCAATTTGAATGGGTTTTGGAGGCTTCATCCCTTTGATAAGGGAAGGAGCTAGTTTCTGTTTAAAGTTTGTTCCCTTTCTAAAGGTTATTATTGGTTTATTAGGAATGATATTATTCAAATATTCATCATTTTTAAGAACATTCCAATGTTGATTTATGATATGTTTAATCTGTTTATGTCCACTATTGTATGTGGTAATAAACCTTGGGAAATTTGAATTATTTTTAACGTCTTTTTTGGTATTTGAAATTAAAGAATCGCGATTCCTATTTTCCACTTCAACCCTATCTTGTTCTAAAATATTACTGTCATAACCTTTATGTTCAAATCTTTCTTTGATTATTTTAGATTGAGTGTTAAAGTCATCTATGGTATCACAATTCCTTCTTATACGAAGGAATTGCCCTTTGGGGGATAGCTTTTAGCCAAGTTGGGTGATGTTCACTATCTCTTCTGATGTAAGTATTCATATCGCAACTTTTAAAAAAGGTTTTAGTGTGTATATTTCCTGCTTCTACAAAAATTGATAAATCTAAAAAATTAATTTGGGTTTTATTGAATTCTGGTGTTAATATTATGCCCATATTGTTTTCATTTAAGTGGGAAACAAAGTTTTTTGATGCCTCCTCATCTTTATTCCAGATACACAAGACATCATCTATGTACCGCCGCCAGGACACCAGGCCCGCCCCAACCACGCCACATGACCATACATAAGTGTGTTCAAAGTGGTCCATATAAATGTTGGCGTAGCTTGGGGCGAACCTGGTGCCCATGGCGGTGCCACATATCTGAAGATACTGATTGTTATCAAACCAAAAAAAGTTATGCTTTAATATGAATTCTATTGATATTAAAATGAATTCTAATAATGCGCTAGATAGATTGTCATCTTGTTCAAGTTTCCATTTTATGGCTGCTATACCTTTTTTATGGTCAATAATAGAATATAGAGATGTTACATCCATTGTTAGCCATGAATAGCCTGATTCCCATTTTGTATCTTTGAGTATGCTGAGTACCTGTTTTGTGTCTTTAAGGTATGATCTTGCTGTTTGGGCATAAGGTTGCAACAAATGATCTATGAAGGCCGATAGATTACATGTCAGGGAATCTATCCCACTAATTATAGGCCTTCCTGGGGGTCTAAGTGGATCTTTATGTATTTTAGGGATGAAGTAAAAAATAGGAGTCTTGGATTCTGTTTTATTTAGAAACATGAATTCATCCTGGGAAATAATGTCTGTCTAGAGCTTGTAACAAAATTTCATTTAGTTCTGAAGTGAATATTCTTTTTGGATTATTTTTCAAAAGTTGATAGGTCTTTTTATCTGATAGAATTCTATTTGCTTCCTCCATGTAGTAGCTACGGTCCATTATTACTATACTTCCCCCCTTATCTGCCTCCTTAATGATGATGTCTTCTCTTTTGTTTACATTTTTGTAAATCTCATTTTCTTGTTTGTTTAAATTGAAATATTTAGGTTTTGATTCAATTTTTTCTATATCTTTTAGAATTAATTTGCCAAATACTTCTATGTTTGGACCTTTACAATGACTAGGATAGAAAGTGGAAGTGTTTTTGAAATTAGTTCTTGAGTCCCTATTTGGTGGAGGGTTTTCTTGATTTCTGCTAAGTATATCTTTTCTGGCAAAAAATCTTTTGACAGTTAAGTTCCTTATAAATTTCTGTGCATCAATAAATAATTGAAATGTATTGACACTTTGGGTGGGAATAAATTTTAAACCCTTGGAAAGAATATTTTTTTCTTGTTCAGTTATTACCTGTGATGAAATGTTATGTATACCTAATCTCTCAGGCTCCTTCTGTGTTTTGCCTCCTCTACCTCTTGTTCCTCTAAAGGATCTGGTGTTCTGTCTCTTTTCCTCTGATTTATTCTGTCTGGGCGGAGTGGAGAATATCTGTTGGGGTGGGTCCAACCCTGATTGGTCGGTGTGTGATTGGTTCCTACTTTGTGTCTTTCTTTGTGTGTGTTCTGTGGAAAAGGGTGATTCGAATCTTGTTCATGTCTTACTCTGTCAGTGACATGGTGACTTTCTCTTTTATCTCTTGTGTCTTTTGGTGAATGTGTGTTCTTATAGTGATTAAAATGGTGATTATGTTCTGATTTGTGCTGATTCGTTCTTCTATATTCATTGTGGTTACTTTGATTGCTATTCCTTTGGTGCAAAACTTCTCTATTTGTTGGATATCTATTGTGATCATGATTATTATGTGTTTGTCTTGAATCATAATCCCTGTAATTGTTGGAATAATTTCTACGATTATAATTAGAGTGATTGTGATTAGAATGATCCCTATTGGGTCTAGAATAATTATCTTTAGAATCATATTGATTTCGATTTGAACATAAAGGTTATGACAGTAATATTTTAGAACAAGATAGGGTTGAAGTGGAAAATAGGAATCGGGATTCTTTAATTTCAAATACCAAAAAAGACGTTAAAAATAATTCAAATTTCCCAAGGTTTATTACCACATACAATAGTGGACATAAACAGATTAAACATATCATAAATCAACATTGGAATGTTCTTAAAAATGATGAATATTTGAATAATATCATTCCTAATAAACCAATAATAACCTTTAGAAAGGGAACAAACTTTAAACAGAAACTAGCTCCTTCCCTTATCAAAGGGATGAAGCCTCCAAAACCCATTCAAATTGCAAATCTAACAGGATTTTATACATGTGGGCATTGCAAAGCATGCAATCATACTAAGAAAACATACAAGACATTCACTTCCTCTGTAACAGGCAAATCCTATACAATAAAAGATTTTATCAGTTGTAAAACCAAAAATATAATTTACTTACTTCAGTGTAATTGTCAGATTCAGTATTTAGGTCAAACCTCAAGGTTTGTAAAGACACGTATACTAGAGCACCTTAACAAAATTGAAAAGGAGAAAGAAGATCACGGTGTCCCTTTACATTATAATAATTGTCCACTATATGACAAAAAACATCTATCATGGATTGGAATAGAAAAAGTTTCATTACATTGGAGAGGGGGGGAGATAGAAAAAGAACTTAACAAAAGAGAACTATGGTGGATACACACACTAAAAACATATGGACACTATGGTTTAAATAAAGATATTAGTGGCTGCATTCATTTAATTCAATATAGAGAAACTCAATATAGAGAAATTACACACTCACATTTATATTATGCATGTATTTGTATTTAATTATTTATTTTATATATACATAAATTTTGTTATATTCAAGGATGTAGATATTTGTTTGATGTAGAATGAAAATGTACCAAATGTCCAAATGTCTAAATCTATGTTTGAGTCCTTCTTATAAAGGAGACTAAACCACTTTTATTTTTCCAATATTATGAGTAGGTTATTTTATCATAATTTTATCTTATTTAATTTTTTAACTTTTATTTTTATTTCTATTATTTAATTTTAGATACAATATTGTTAGCTCTAGTTATTAAAATGTTAGACAATCTATCCAAGGGTATGAAAAGTTTTTTTCCAAGAAGGGATTTCATTGTAATTGTATCTGTATTTGAAATATATATGACCCAAAGTGACCTGCACTTTCCATTACATACCCCTTAGAAGAAATTCAGAATATCGGCTATTACAAGAATATGGCGAAAACATCACTCACAAAGAGATTGGCCAATTCGGGACATGTGATATAGAACTGTCCGGATAAACCAGGAAACAGATTTTCACACACAAAGTATCTGGAACAACGCTCGCCATCCGATTGGTTGAATTGGAACACATGACAACGCATCCTTCGGCGGACCTGAAAGGAAACTGTACAAATTCGGGACTCGAAAGGGAACTTCCATATTATTTTCACTGTGATTGGTCAAATAACGTTCAATTTGTTTATACCGATCCGATTTGGCAAATTATTGAGATTTTGAGTGAAATAGCTTAAGCATATATATAAAAAATGCATTACTCTCAAAACACAATCGGATGGGGATAAAAATAAAAATAAAATGTTTTATTTGTGAGTCCTATTCCGGTGTTTCTCACCGGAACAGGAACATTGATTACCTTTTTAAATACACCTGTAAATACTCCTAAGGCAGCACTTCCAATTGTTTTTTACTGCTCTTGAAAAAGACGATTTAGTCGTTGAAACGCGTAGAGCCAAGCTGAAAAAGAGCTTTTTAATATGTTTTAATAAATATTTGTTTGATACAACAAGTATTTTTGCTGCCTTTTTTGGAAGTATTCTAAAGTTACCAACTATCTTTGAGGAGCCGGATTCCGAATTACTCGGAGTGAGTATACTGCACTTTATATCAATTTAAAGATACAATCACCTGCAGTGCAATTTCCATTGTTCCTAGATACCAAAGCACATCATGGGAAAACCAGGATATATATCCTTATGAAGACGCTGAACTCTGAAATTTTCGGATCAAGTTTTCTTTCTTCAGTGTGCACCATAATATTGAAGACCAGCGCCTCTATTTATCTAATTCATTTAGTTAGGATCAAGCCTGTGTTTAAACCTGTTGCTCCGCCATGGAGTTTAAATTTAGTTCTTAAAATTCTTCAAGGGGTTCCGTTTGAACCTCTGCATTCCATAGATATTAGCTTTTATCTTGGAAAGTTCTGGTTTTAGTAGCTATCTCCTCGGCTCGAAGAGTTTCTGAGTTATCTGCTTTACAATGTGATTCCCCTTATCTGATTTTCCATGCAGATAAGGTAGTGTTGCGTACCAAACCTGGGTTTCTTCCTAAGGTGGTATCTAATAAGAATATTAATCAGGAGATTGTTGTTCCTTCACTATGTCCTAATCCTTCTTCAAAGAAGGAACGTCTATTACACAATCTTGATGTGGTTTGTGCTTTAAAGTTTTATTTACAAGCTACGAAGAATTTTCGTCAAACATCTGCTTTGTTTGTTGTCTACTCTGGACAGAGGAGAGGCCAAAAGGCTTCGGCAACTTCTTTCTTTTTGGCTAAGAAGTCTAATACGCTTAGCTTATGAGACTGCTGGCCAGCAGCCTCCTGAAAGAATTACAGCTCATTCTACTAGAGCAGTAGCTTCCACATGGGCTTTTAAACATGAGGCCTCTGTTGAACAGATTTGTAAGGCGGCGACTTGGTCTTTGCTTCATACATTTTCTAAATTCTATAAATTTGATACTTTTGCTTCTTCGGAGGCTATTTTTGGGAGGAAGGTCCTACAGACAGTGGTGTCTTCCGCTTAAGTTCCTGCCTTGTCCATCCCTTCATCCGTGTCCTAAAGCTTTGGTATTGGTATCCCACAAGTAATGGATGAACCCGTGGACTGGATACACCTTACAAGAGAAAACACAATTTATGCTTACCTGATAAATTTATTTCTCTTGTGGTGTATCCAGTCCACGGCCCGCCCTGTCATTTTAAGGCAGGTGTTTTTTATTTTTAAACTACAGTCACCACTGCACCCTATAGTTTCTCCTTTTCTCTTGTTAAGTGTATCCAGTCCACGGATCATCCATTACTTATGGGATATATTCTCCTTCCCAACAGGAAGTTGCAAGAGTCCACCCACAGCAAAGCTGCTATATAGCTCCTCCCCTAACTGCCATTACCAGTCATTCTCTTGCAAGTCTCAACATAGATAGGAGGTCGTGAGAGTCTGTGGTTTTTTATACTTAGTTTATTTCTTCAATCAAAAGTTTGTTATTTTTAAATGGCACCAGAGTGTGCTGTTTATCTCAGGCAGTATTTGGAAGAAGAATCTGCCTGCGTTTTTTCTATGATCTTAGCAGACGTAACTAAGATCCAGTTGCTGTTCTCACACATTCTGAGGAGTAAGGTACTTCAGAGGGGGAATGGCGTGCAGGTTTTCCTGCAAATAAGGTATGTGCAGTAAAATATTTTTCTAAGGAATGGAATTGACTAAGAAAATACTGCTGATACCGAAGTAATGTAAGTAAAGCCTTAAATGCAGTGATAGCGACTGGATCAGGCTTATTAATAGACATACATACTCTTATAAGAATGTGTTTTAAAACGTTTGCTGGCATGTTTAATCGTTTTTTAACATATATTTGGTGATAAAACTTATTGGGGCCTAATTTTTCCACATGGCTGGCTTAAATTTTGCATAGAAACAGTTATAAGTAAGGTAATCCACAGCTCAGCTGTGGCAGTTTTGTTGTGTCTGTTTAAAAAAAAATGTCGTTTTTTTTTTTTTTTTTTATCTGTTTTTTGTATTAAGGGGTTAATCATCCATTTGCAAGTGGGTGCAATGCTCTGTTAACTTATTACATGTACTGTAAAAATTTCGTTTGATTTACTGCCTTTTTTCACTGTTTTTCAAATTTTGACAAAATTTGTTTCTCTTAAAGGCACAGTAACGTTTATTATATTTGCTTGTTAACTTGATTTAAAGTGTTTTCCAAGCTTTCTAGTCTCTTTATTAGTTCTAACATGTCTAACATAGAGGAGGCTCTGTGTTTATTATGTTTAAAGCCATGGTGGAACCCCATTTTAGAATGTGTACCAGATGTACTGATTTCATGTTAAACAATAAAGATCATTTTTTGTATTTAAAAACATTATCACCAGAGGATTCTGTCGAGGGGGAAGTTATGCCGACTAACTCTCCCCACGTGTCAGACCCTTTGACTCCCGCTTTAGGGACTCACGCTCAAATGGCGCCAAGTACATCAAGGGCACCCATAGCGTTTATTTTACCAGAGGATTCTGTCGAGGGGGAAGTTATGCCGACTAACTCTCCCCACGTGTCAGACCCTTTGACTCCCGCTCCAGGGACTCACGCTCAAATGGCGCCAAGTATATCAATGGCGCCCATAGCGTTTATTTTACAAGACATGGCAAAGGTTGTGTATAATACACTGGCAGCAGTATTAGTCAGACTACCTGAAATTAAAGGAAAGCAAAACAGCTCTGGGGGTAGATACAGAGCATACAGACGCTTTAAGAACCATGTCTGATACTACCTCACAATATGCTTAGTCTGTGGGTGATATTTGTGACTCAGGGAAGATGATTTAACCTGATTCTGATATTTCTACATTTAAAATTTATGCTTGAGAACCTCCACTTGTTGCTCAGGGAGGCTTTAGCTGCTCTGAATGAATGTGTACAATCGCAGTGCCAGAGAAATTGTGTAGACTGGATAAATAATATGCAGTGCCGGTGTGTACTTATGTTTTTCCAATACCTAAAGAGGTTTACTAAAATTTTTCATAAGGAATGGGATAGACCAGGTGTGCCGTTCTCTTCCCCTCCTATTTTTTAGAAGAATGTTTTCTAATAGTTGCCACCACACGGGACTTATGGCAGACAGTTCCTAAGGTTGAGAGAAGAGTTTCTACTCTAGCTAAGCGTACCACTACCTCTGGCGAGGACTGTTGTGCTTTTTTAGATCCAATGGATAAAAAATGTTTATTCAACAAGGTTTTATCCTGCAGCCCCTTGCACGCATTGCTCCTGTCACTGCTGCGGCGTTCTGGTTTGAGTCTCTTGATGAGGCTTTACAGGCTCCATTGGATGAATATATTTGACAAGCTTAGAGCACTTAAGCTAGCCAATTCCTTTGTTTTCTGATGCCTTTGTTCCTTTGACTAGACTAACGGCTAAGAATTCTGTTTTTTACTATACTGGCGCGCAGAGCGCTATGGCTTATATCATGGTCAGCTGTCGTGACTTTAATAAATAAGCTACTTAACTTCCCTTCAAGGGGCAGACCCTATTCAGGCCTAGTTTGAAGGAGATTATTACTTATATCACTGGAGGAAAAGATCATGCCCTTCCTCAGGACAGGTCCAAATCAAGGGACAAAAAAGGCCTAATTTTCGTGCCTTTCGAAAATTCAAGGCAGGTATGGCATCAACTTCCTCTAAGGCAAAATAAGAGGGAACTTTTGCTCAGTCCAAGGCGGTCTGGAGACAACCGGACCTGGAACAAAGATAAGCAGGTCAAGGAGCCTGCTGCTGCCTCTAAAACAGCATGAGGAACGGACCCCTATCTGGTAACGGATCCTATAGGGGGCAGACTTCATTCTTCGCCCAGGCGTGGGCAAGAGATGCCCAGGATCCCTGGGCATTGGAAATTATACCCCAGAGATATCTTCTGGATTTCAAAGCTTTCCCCCCCAAAAAAGGGGAGTTTTTGCCTTTCACATTTATCTGCAAACCAGATAAAGAAAGAGACATTCTTGCATTGTGTACGTGACCCATTCAGTTCCAATAGAGGAACAGGGACACAGTTTTCCTCAAATCGGTTTGTGGTTCCCAAGGAAAGGAAACCTTCAGACCTATTTTGGATCTAAAAGATCTTAAACAAATTCTTTAGAATTCTATCATTTAAGATGGAAACTATTCGTACCATCTTAACTATGATCCAGGAGAGTCAATAGAGGACTACAATGGATTTGAAGGATGCTTATCCTCACATTACGATGCATAAAGATCACCATCGGTTTTTCAGGTTTGCCTTTCTAGACAGGCATTACCAGTTTGTAGCTCTTTCCTTTGGGTTAACTACAGCCCCTAGAATCTTTATGTAGGTTCTGGGGTCACTTTGGCGGTCCTTAGGCCGCGGGGCATAGAAGTGGCCCCTTATTTAGACGACATCCTGATACAGGCGTCAAACATCCAAGTTGCCAAGTCTCATACGGACGTAGTACTGGCATTTCTGAGATCGCATGGGTGGAAAGTGAACAAGGAAAGAGTTCTCTATCCCCAATATCAAGGGTTTCCCTCCTAGGGATTCTGATAGATTTTGTAGAAATTAAAATTTACCTGACGGAGTCCAGGTTGTCAAAGTTTCTAAATTTCTGCCGTGTTCTTCATTCCATCCGCGCCCTTTGGTGGCTCAGTACATGAATGTAATCGGCTTAATGGTAGCGGCAAGGGACATAGTACCGTTTGCACGCCTACATTTCAGACCACTGCAACTATGCATGCTCAGCCAGAGGAACGGGGATTACACAGATTTGTTCTCCTGTTAAATCCGGACCAAGAAACCAGAGATTCTCTTCTCTGGTGACTATCTCGGGTCCATCTGTCCAAGGGTATGACCTTCCGCAGGTCAGATGGGACAATTGTTACAACAGATGCCAGCCTTTTAGGTTGGGATACAGTCTGGAACTCCCTGAAGGCTCAGGGGTAGTGGACTCAGGAGGAGACCCTCCTTCTAATGAATATTCTGGAACTGGAAGCGATATTCCATGCTCTTCAGACTTGGCCTCAGTTAGCAACTCTGAGGTACATCATATTTCAGTCGGACAATATCACGACTGTGGCTTACATCAACCATCAAGGGGGAACAGAAGTTCCCTAGCAATGTTAGAAGTCTTAAAATAATTCACTGGACAGAGACTCACTCTTGTCTAAAAGCTATCCCTATCCCAGGTGTTGAGAACTGGGAGGCAGATTTTCTAAGTCGTCAGACTTTTCATCCGGGGGAGTGGGAATTCCCTCCGGAGGGGTTTGCACAAGATCAAGCAGGAGAGTGCTTTGGTGCTTTTGACAGCGCCTGCGTGGCCACGCAGGACCTGGTATGCAGATCTGGTGGACATGTCATCCTTTCCACCACGGTCTCTGCTTCTGAGACAGGACCCTCTACCTCAGGGTCTTTTCAACCATCTAAATATAACTAATCTGAGATGGACTGCCTGGAGACAGAACGCTTGATGTTATCAAAGCATGGCTTCTCCGAGTCAGTAATTGATACCTTAATACAGGCATAAAAGCCTGTCTCTAGGAAAATTTAACATAAGATATGGTGTAAATATCTTATTGTTATGAATCCAAGGGTTACTCATGGAGTAAAGTCTGGATTCCCAGGATATTATCTTTTCTCCAAGATGATTTTGAGAAAAGGGTTGTCAGCTAGTTCTTTAAAAGGACAGATTTCTACTCTGTCTATTCTTTTGCACAAGCGTCTGGCAGGTATTCTAGACGTTCAGGCATTTGGTCAGGCTTTGGTTAGAACCAAGCCTGTGGTTAAAAATGTTGCTCCGCCATGGAGCTTAAAGCTGGTTCTTAAGGTTCTTCAAGGAGTTCCATTTGAACCTTTTCATTCCATAGATATCAAACTTCTATCTTGGAAAGTTCCTTTTTGGTAGCTATTTCCTCGGCTCATAGAGTCTCCGAGTTATCTGCGTTGCAATGTGATTCTCCTTATCTGGTTCTCCGTACGGATAAGGTAGTCCTGTGTACCAACCTGGGTTTTTACCTAAGGTGGTATCTAACAAGAATATCACTCAAGAGATTGTTGTTCCATTCTTGTATCCTAATCCTTCTTCAAAGAAGGAACGTCTATTACACAATTTGGACGTGGTTCGTGTTTTAAAGTTTTACTTACAAGCTACTACAGATTTTCATCAAACATTCACCTTGTTTGTTGTCTATTCTGGACAGAGGAGAGGTCAAAGGACTTCAGCAACCTCTCTGTCTTTTTGGTTAAAAAGCATAATTCATTTAGCTTATGAGACTGCTGGACAGCAGCCTCCTGAAGGGATTACAGCTCATTCTACTAGAGCTGTGGTTTTCCACTTGGGCCTTTTTTAAATGTGGCTTCTGTTGAACAGATTACAAGACGGAGTCTTGGTCTGCGTTTCATACTTTTTCAAATTTAACAAATTTGATACCTTGCTTCTTCGGAGGCTATTTTTGGGAGAAAGGGTTTTTTACAGGCAGTGGTAACTTCCGTTTAAGTACCTGCCTTGTCCCTCCCATCATCCGTGTACTTTAGCTTTGGTATTGGTATCCCATAAGTAATGGATGATCCGTGGACTGGATACACTTAACAAGAGAAAACATAATTTATGCTTACCTGATAAATTTATTTCTCTTGTAGTGTATCCAGTCCACGGCCCGCCCTGTCACTTTAAGGCAGGTAATTTTTCCATTAAACTACAGTCACCACTGCACCCTATGGTTTTCCTTTCTCTGCATGTTTTCGGTCGAATGACTGGTAATGGCAGTTAGGGGAGGAGCTATATAGCAGCTTTGCTGTGGGTGGACTCTTGCAACTTCCTGTTGGGAAGGAGAATATATCCCATAAGTAATGGATGATCCGTGGACTGGATACACTACAAGAGAAATAAATTTATCAGGTAAGCATAAATTATGTTTTTTTCTTTCTTGTCTTCGGTCGAATGACTGGGGGGTGGCAGTTAGGGGAGGAGCTATATAGACAGCTCTGCTGTGGGTGTCCTCTTGCAGCTTCCTGTTGGGAAGGAGAATATCACACAAGTAATGGATGAACCCGTGGACTGGATACACCACAAGAGAAATAAATTTATCAGGTAAGCATAAATTTTGTTTTGTTTGCATTTTTTCCCATTCCTGAAACTGTCATATAAGGTAATTGATAATTTAGCTTTATATGTTGTTTTTTCTATTACATATTGCAAGATGTCTCAATCTGACCATGTCTCAGAATCTACTACTTGAATCCTGCTGCCTGATGTCGGTTCTACCAAAGCTAAGTGCATTTGTTGTAAACTTGTGGTAACTCTTCCTCCAGCTGTAGTTTGTGTTAGTTGTCATGATAAACTTTCAAATGCAGACAATATTTCCATTAGTAGTAATCCATTACCTGTTGTCGTTCCTTCAACATCTAATGTTCAGGATATTCTTGTTAATGTGAGAGAATTTGTTTCTAATTCCATTCAGAAGGCTTTGTCTGTCATACCACCACCTAGTAAACGTAAAAGGTCTTTTAAAACTACTCATAAATTTGATGAATTTTTAAATGACCGACAGCATTCTGATTTATCTATCTCTGATGAGGATCTATCTGGTTCAGAAGATTCCACCTCCGATATTGACACTGACAAATCTTCATACTTATTTAAAATGGAGTATATTTGTTCCTTATTAAAAGAGGTGTTGATTGCATTAGATATGGAGGAGACTAGTCCTCTTGATATTAAAACCAGTAAACGTTTAAATTCGGTTTTTAAACCTCATGTAGTTATTCCAGAGGTTTTTCCACTTCCTGATGCTATTTCTGATGTAATAGACTAGGTACTTCCTTTACTTCTTCAAGGTTTAAGAAACTGTATCCTTTGCCAGCAGTTAGATTGGAGTTTTGGGAAAAGATCCCCAAAGTTGATGGGGCCATCTCTACTCTCAAGCGTCGTCCCTTCCTCAAGCAAAGGCTCACACGGACATTGTCCTGGCCTTTCTCAGATCTCACGGCTGGAAAGTGAACGTGGAAAAGAGTTCTCTATCCCCTTCAACAAGGGTTCCCTTCTTGGGAACAATTATAGACTCCTTAGAAATGAGGATCTTTCTAACAGAGGCCAGAAAAACAAAGCTTCTGGACTCTTGTCGGATACTTCATTCCGTTCCTCTTCCTTCCATAGCTCAGTGCATGGAAGTGATCGGGTTGATGGTGGCGGCGATGGACATAGTTCCTTTTGCGCGCATTCATCTAAGACCATTACAACTGTGCATGCTCAGTCAGTGGAATGGGGACTATACAGACTTGTCTCCGAAGATACAGTAAATCAGAGGACCAGAGACTCACTCCGTTGGTGGCTGTCCCTGGACAATCTGTCTCAAGGGATGATGTTCCACAGACCAGAGTGGGTCATTGTCACGACCGACGCCAGTCTGATAGGCTGGGGCGCGGTCTGGGGATCCCTGAAAGCTCAGGGTCTTTGGTCTCGGGAAGAATCTCTTCTACCGATAAATATTCTGGAACTGAGAGCGATATTCAATGCTCTCCAGGCCTGGCCCCAGCTTGCGAGGACCAGGTTCATACGGTTTCAATCAGACAACATGACGACTGTTGCGTACATCAACCATCAGGGGGAACAAGGAGTTCCCTAGCGATGGAAGAAGTAACCAAAATTATTCTTTTGGGCGGAGTCTCACTCCTGCCACCTGTCTGCTATCCACATCCCAGGAGTGGAAAATTGGGAAGCGGATTTTCTGAGTGTCAGACATTGCATCCGGTGGGGTGGGAACTCCATCCGGAAATCTTTGCCCAAGTCACTCACCTGTGGGGCATTCAGACATGGATCTGATGGCCTCTCGTCAGAACTTCTAAGTTCCTTGCTACGGGGCCAGATCCAGGGATCCCAAGGCGGCTCTAGTGGATGCACTAGTAGCACCTTGGACCTTCAAACTAGCTTATGTGTTCCCGCCATTTCCTCTCATCCCCAGGCTGATAGCCAGGATCAAGCAGGAGAGGGCGTCGGTGATCTTGATAGCTCCTGCGTGGCCACGCAGGACTTGGTATGCAGATCTGGTGAATATGTCATCGGCTCCACCTTGGAAGCTACCTTTGAGACGAGACCTTCTTGTTCAGGGTCCGTTCGAACATCCGAATCTGGTTTCACTCCAGCTGACTGCTTGGAGATTGAACGCTTGATTTTATCGAAGCGAGGATTCTCAGATTCTGTGATCGATACTCTTGTTCAGGCCAGAAAGCCTGTGACTAGAAAGATTTACCACAAAATTTGGAAAAAATATATCTGTTGGTGTGAATCTAAAGGATTCCCTTGGGACAAGGTTAAGATTCCTAGGATTCTATCCTTCCTTCAAGAAGGATTGGAAAAAGGATTATCTGCAAGTTCCCTGAAGGGACAGATTTCTGCCTTGTCGGTATTACTTCACAAAAAGCTGGCAGCTGTGCCAGATGTTCAAGCCTTTGTTCAGGCTCTGGTTAGAATCAAGCCTGTTTACAAACCTTTGACTCCTCCTTGGAGTCTCAATTTAGTTCTTTCAGTTCTTCAGGGGGTTCCGTTTGAACCCTTACATTCCGTTGATATTAAGTTATTATCTTGGAAAGTTTTGTTTTTAGTTGCGATTTCTTCTGCTAGAAGAGTCTCAGAATTATCTGCTCTGCAGTGTTCTCCTCCTTATCTGGTGTTCCATGCAGATAAGGTGGTTTTACGTACTAAACCTGGTTTTCTTCCAAAAGTTGTTTCTAACAAAAACATTAACCAGGAGATTATCGTACCTTCTCTGTGTCCAAAACCAGTTTCAAAGAAGGAACGTTTGTTGCACAATTTGGATGTTGTTCGCGCTCTAAAATTCTATTTAGATGCTACAAAGGATTTTAGACAAACATCTTCCTTGTTTGTTGTTTATTCAGGTAAAAGGAGAGGTCAAAAAGCAACTTCTACCTCTCTCTCTTTTTGGATTAAAAGCATCATCAGATTGGCTTACGAGACTGCCGGACGGCAGCCTCCCGAAAGAATCACAGCTCATTCCACTAGGGCTGTGGCTTCCACATGGGCCTTCAAGAACGAGGCTTCTGTTGATCAGATATGTAGGGCAGCGACTTGGTCTTCACTGCACACTTTTACCAAATTTTACAAGTTTGATACTTTTGCTTCTTCTGAGGCTATTTTTGGGAGAAAGGTTTTGCAAGCCGTGGTGCCTTCCATTTAGGTGACCTGATTTGCTCCCTCCCTTCATCCGTGTCCTAAAGCTTTGGTATTGGTTCCCACAAGTAAGGATGACGCCGTGGACCGGACACACCTATGTTGGAGAAAACAGAATTTATGTTTACCTGATAAATTTCTTTCTCCAACGGTGTGTCCGGTCCACGGCCCGCCCTGGTTTTTTTTAATCAGGTCTGATATTTTATTTTCTTTAACTACAGTCACCACGGTACCATATGGTTTCTCCTATGCAAATATTCCTCCTTAACGTCGGTCGAATGACTGGGGTAGGCGGAGCCTAGGAGGGATCATGTGACCAGCTTTGCTGGGCTCTTTGCCATTTCCTGTTGGGGAAGAGAATATCCCACAAGTAAGGATGACGCCGTGGACCGGACACACCGTTGGAGAAAGAAATTTATCAGGTAAACATAAATTCTGTTTTTACAAGGATGTTTGGATCAATTCAATCCAAAATAATTGGATTCAGAACATTATCTCTCAAGGGTACAGAATAGGTTTCTCTCACGCATTCCAGTGAACCCAGTAAAGGCTCAGCCTTTCCTGAAGTGTGTTTCAGACCTGGAGTTATCTGGGGTAATTGTGCCAGTTCCTTTTCAGGAATGGGGTCTGGGGTTTTATTCAGATATGTTCATTGTTCCAAAGAAGAATAATTCTTTCAGACCAGTTCTGGATCTAAAATTTTTGAATCGTTATGTAAGAATACCAACTTTCAAGATGGTGACTGTAAGGGCTATTCTGCCTTTTGTTCAGCAAGGGCATTATATGTCCACAATAGACTTGCAGGATGCTTCATCCAGATCACTATCAGTTCCTGAGATTCTCTTTTCTAGACGAGCATTACCAATTTTTTGCTCTTCCTTTTGGCCTAGCAACAGCTCCAAGGATCTTTTCAAAGGTTCTCGGTGCTCTACTCTCTGTAATCAGAGAGTGGGGTATTGCGGCGTTTCCTTATTTGGATGATATCTTGGTACGTGCTCAGTCTTTACATTCTGCAGAATCTCACACAAATCAACTAGTGTTGTTTCTTCAAAGACATGGATTGGAGGATCAATTTACCAAAAAGTTCCTTGATTCCTCAGACAAGGGTAACCTTTTTAGGTTTCCAAATAGATTCAGTATCCATGACTTTGTCTCTAACAGACAGAAGACGTCTGAAATTGATTTCAGCTTGTCAGAACCTTCAGTTTCAATCATTCCCTTCAGTAGCTATGTGCATGGTGGTTTTAGGTCTCATGACTGCAGCATCAGACGCGATCCCCTTTGCTCGTTTTCACATGAGACCTCTTCAGCTTTGTATGCTGAGCCAATGGTGCAGGGATTATACAAAGATATCACAATTAATATCCTTAAATCCCAATTTTCGACTATCTCCGACTTGGTGGTTAGATCACCATCGTTTAGTTCAAGGGGCCTCTTTTGTTCGACCAGCCTGGACTGTGATCACAATAGATGCGAGTCTTTCAGGTTGGGGAGCTGTCTGGGGATCTCTGACATCGCAAGGGGTTTGGAAATCTCAAGAGGCGAGATTACCAATCAATATTTTGGAACTCCATGCGATTCTCGGAGCTCTTCAGTTTTAGCCTCTGCTGAAGAGAGAACTGTTTATTTGTTTTCAGACAGACAATGTCACAACCGTGGCGTATGTCAATCATCAAGGGGGTACTCACAGTCCTCAAGCTATGAAAGAAGTATCTTGGATACTTGCATGGGCGGAATCCTGCTCCTGTCTAATCTCTGTGGTCCATATCCCAGGTATAGACAATTGGGAAGCAGATTATCTCAATCGCCAGACTTTACATCCGGGAGAGTGGTCTCTTCACCCAGATGTGTATTTTCAGATTGTTCATATGTGGGGGCTTCCAGAAATAGATCTGATGGCTTCTCATCTTAACCGGAAACTTCCCAGGTATCTGTCCAGGTCCAGGGATCCTCAGGCGGAAGCAGTGGATGCGTTGACACTTCCTTGGAGTTATCGACCTGCTTATATCTTTCCACCTCTAGTTCTTCTTCCAAGAGTGATTTCCAAAATTATAATGGAGCGTTAATTTGTACTGCTGGTGGCTCCAGCATGGCCACACAGGTTTTGGTATGCGGATCTTGTTCGGATGTCCAGTTGCCAACCTTGGCCACTTCCGTTAAGGCTAGACCTATCTCAAGGCCCATTTTTCCATCAGGATCTCAAATCATTAAATTTGAAGGTATGGAGATTGAACGCTTAGTCATAGAGGTTTCTCTGACTCGGTGATTAATACTATGTTGCAGGCTCGTAAATCTGTGTCTATAAAGATTTATTACAGAGTTTGGAAGACTTACATTTCATGGTGTTCTTCTCATAAATTCTCTTGGCATTCTTTTAGAATTCCTAGAATTTTACAGTTTCTTCAGGATGGTTTAGATAAGGGTTTGTCTGCAAGTTCCTTGAAAGGACAAATCTCTGCTCGTTCTGTTCCATAGAAAAATTGCTAATCTTCCTGATATTCATTGTTTTGTACAGGCTTTGGTTCGTATCAAGCCTGTCATTAAGTCAATCTCTCCTCATTGGAGTCTTTGGTTTTGAGGGCTTTACAGGCTCCTCAGTTTGAGCCTATGCATTCTCTGGACATTAAATTATTTTCTTGGAAAGTATTGTTCCTTTTGGCCATCTCTTCTGCTAGAAGAGTTTCTGAATTATCTGCTCTTTCTTGTTAGTCTCCTTTTCTGATTTTTCATCAGGATAAGGTGGTTTTGTGGACTTTTTACCTAAAGTTGTGAATTCCAACAACATTAGTAGAGAAATTATTGTCCCTTCGTTGTGTCCTAATCCTAAGAATTCTTTGGAGAGATCTTTACATTCTTTGGATGTGGTTAGAGCTTTGAAATATTATGTTGAAGCTACTAAAGATTTCAGAAAGACTTCTAGTCTATTATCTTTTCTGGTTCTAGGAAAGGTCCGAAGGCTTCTGCCATTTCTTTGGCGTCTTGGTTAAAGCTTTTGATTTGTCATGCTTATTTGGAGTCAGGTAAATCCCCGCCTCATGATTACGGCTCATTCTACTAGGTCAGTTTCTACTCCCTGGGCTTTTAAGAATGAAGCTTCTGTTGATGTTTTCTCTTCTTCAGAAGCAGTTTTTAGTAGAAAAGTACTTCAGGCAGCTGTTGATTCTTCTGCTTATAATTTTCAGTTTTTTTCATTATAAAGATTAAAACTTTTGATTTGGGTTGTGGATTAATTTTTCAGCGGAATTGGCTGTCTTTATTTTTATCCCTCCCTCTCTATTGACTCTTGCGTGGAGTTCCACATCTTGGGTATTTGCTATCCCATACGTCACTAGCTCATGGACTCTTGCCAATTACATGAAAGAAAACATAATTTATGTAAGAATTTACCTGATAAATTCATTTCTTTCATATTGGCAAGAGTCCATGCGACCCACCCTTTTTATGGTGGTTATGATTTTTTTGTATAAAGCACAATTATTCCAATTCCTTGTTGATGCTTTCGCTCCTTTCTTATCATCCCACTTCTTGGCTATTCGTTAAACTGAATTGTGGGTGTGGTGGGGGGGGTGTATTTATAGGCATTTTGAGGTTTGGGAAACTTTGCCCCTCCTGGTAGGAATGTATATCCCATACGTCACTAGCTCATGGACTCTTGCCAATATGAAAGAAATTAATTTATCAGGTAAATTCTTACATAAATTATGTTTTTTTATTTTTAACTTTTGGGAAGCCAGTTTGATTTATTTTTGATGATAGATCAAGGGGCTTTGCAAGATGTTACATGTAGCTTATGCCTTGACTCTAATGTGGAACTCCAATCCCTTTTTTTGTTCATGTATTGATAGGACATTACATTTTAGGGATAGACACTTTGAATCTGAGCCATCATTAGCTAAGGCGGCGGATGCTGTTCAGGGGTCCCCTGCCGCAGCTTTCTCCTCCCGTAGCTTTCTCCTCAAACGTCCCATCCTTTTAGTGTCTATTCATGCAGTGCCCAGTGTTTTATCTGTCACTCCAGTTGGGGTTTCCTTGCAGGACATTGCTACCCAGATATCCTCTATGGTAACTGATGCCCTGGTGGCTTTTATGTTTCAGGGGAAGTGTAAAAGGAGAGATAAGGATTCAGTGAGTAAGGTATCTGAATCAGGTGTGGCAAAGTCGAATAGTTCCTCTCAGATCTGAGGGGGGAGGATTCTTATGTAGCGTCTGAGGGGGAGATCTCAGACTCATAGTATAGTTTCTTCTGATGCTGAAGTGATATCTTTCAGGTTTAAACTTGAACACCTCTGGGTGTTACTCAAGGAGGTTTTGGCTTCCTTGGATGAGACTGATGCTACGGTTGTAGTCACTCCAAAGAAATCTAGTAAGCTGAACAAATATTTTGATGTTCCTTCAGCGATGTAGGTTTTTCCTGTTCCAGACCATGCTTCTGAGATTATTGCACGGGGGTGGGAGAAGCCTGGGATTCCTTTATCCCCTTCTCCAATTTTTAAGAAAATGTTTCCAATTGCTGATTCTGTTAAGGAGTCTTGGCAGACAGTTCCCAAGGTGGAGGGAGCAATTTCCTCTTTAGCCACGAGGACCACTATACCCATAGACCAACGAGCAGGGTAAACAAATGTATGACATTTCACTTTTTTCTCTGCAGCTATTTTTACATTGAGATTTTTAACTCCCGCAATATATTATAAAACTTTATTCTACAGTTAATCAACATGTTGCAATTGAGATGGTGCTTTAATGTAACTGCCAAATATAAATGAAGTTTCATTTCAAAATGACCTGCAGAAAAATGTTCACTAAAAAAAAAAAATCCCATTGCAGCAAGTGTGAAAAAAGTTCTGCCTCTTGGATAGAAAGGTTGCTGTAACCAAATATTTTAAGTACTTGTAGTATACCACTATGTGATATAATTGGTGACTACTATGTAGCTTTATATGTTTATGCTGAGAGTAGAAGCAAACAGGAACTAAAATCCTGTTAATTCACTCCCTGCAGTTGCTTTAATTGGAAAAGCTAAATATAGAGCTCCTAGGAGAGAACCAGCATATATTACATAGGAGGGTGTAACATTTGGAAACACAGGAGCCGAGCTGAAGAGTTGGAGACAAACTGAATTGGCAGCTGAAAAAACAGTTCTTTAAGGGAGGCTGACCTCTGAAGGAGGACCATCTGTAATTGTTCATCTCTGACCTCCTAGTAACTGCCATACAGTATAGGAGAAAGAGGGAATAGAGATTTGCAATTTCTGTAAACTTAACAGGAGGGAGCGGTAGGAGCGGTCTGATAGTCTAAATATGCCTGGCATTTCATTCAGCAAACAGTTCAGTGAGAAAAGCACTGGGCAATAATACTTGCTGATAGATGACAAGATGCCTAAGGGTAGAGTAAGGCTAAAATAATCATTCCTAGTAGTAAGAATCCTCACATGAGATAATCAGTTCAGGATCAATGCAGGAGAATAGAAACACTGAGATACTACTGCTGTTTGTGTGATATTCAAGCAACAACTAGTACCAGGTGCAGAGCTTTGTAGAAATCCAAGTAGAGGAGTGGAGATTTAAGGTACTCCTCTTAAAGAGATTTTACAGATGTCTACTATGATCGCGTTGACTCTAGGGTCAAATAAGTGATTCACAAGGATTACTTGGTGGCAGGAAAGTCGCCTCTGAAGTGTATCACAGCTCACTCTACAAGTGCAGTTGCAACTTTAAAAAATGATGTATCTTCGGAACAGATTTGCTAAGCTGCAACATGGTCTTCTCTGAATACCTTTCAAAAATTTATTGCTTTGGTTTTTGCTTTTCCGCAGGCAACATCAGCAGAAAAGTCCTTCAGGCTGCAGTGTCTGCTAAATAGAAACCGTCAGTAAAATTGTCCCACCCGTTCCATAACATGGATCATATGCTTGGGTAAGAATCCCACATGTTATGGAGCACTATGGACCATTTTACGAAAGAAAACATTTTTCTTCATAAATGTAAAGAGTCCACAGCTGCATTCATTACTTTTGGGAATTCATAACCTGGCCACCAGGAGGAGGCAAAGACACCCCAGCCAAAGGCTTAAATACCCCTCCCACCTCCCCATCCTTCAGTAATTCTTTGCCTTTCGTCCCAGGAGGTTGGCAGAAAAGTGTCAGAAGTTTTGATAGTCTCTTATGGAGGGTAGTACTCTTCGAAATGGGACTGAAGTTTTAAGTAGTCCTGTCAGCCTCTCAGTGAGATCCTGGATGAAAGTTAGAGTCTGGAGATGCAGGGAGAGTCTTTCTGCGAAACCATCCCAACTCATATTAACAGCTCCTAGGCAATCGGCGTTGACGAGTTTCCCTGCCTTTATTAACTCAAGTCTGTCAGAAGCGAGGCTACTATCTGTCACATTTGAAGGGCCGTGTTTCTGTTCTACGACATAGATTCTGGTAAGATCGTTTCATTTTACTTTCATCTTACTGTAATACAACTGTTTATCCGAGAGGGGCTACAACCTTTCGGGGATAACTAACACAGGGTCTTAGTCAGGCTCCTTTGTATCTTGGAATCAAGGGTTAGTATCTCCTGAGGGGGGTTATTGAACAGGGGGGGGGGTCTTTAATCATGTTTTATGTGATTCTTTCTGTTAATGTGTAGTGGCACTTAGGCTCAGGGTTTTTTCGGAACATAATGGCCTATGGCAAGTGACGCGGCCTTTAAGGTCTGGCACAGTTTTTCATGGACTGCACGGTACACCTTGTGACCGGGCGTGGGTTACATTTTTGCTCTCCATTTCCGCATACCTGAGACTGTCGACGGAAAAATTTCTGTTTCACTGTTGTCTGGGTCCTAGGAGGTGGTGAGTGCCCCAGCCATGGGGGGTGTAAGGTGCCGTTTTTATTTCGTTTTTAAGACACCAGTCCACGGATCACCTTAATTACTAATGGGATATTCACCTCCTGGTCAGCAGGAGGAGGCAAAGAGCACCACAGCAGTGCTGTTAAATATCTCCTCCCTTCCCTCCCACTCCAGTCATTCTCTTTGCCTACGTTAGGATGAGGTAAAGTGAGGTGTTAGAAAAAGATTCTTCAATCAAGAGTTTATTATTTTTAAAGTAGTGCCAGAGAGTGCTGCTTTGTTCTAGGGTGTAGCCGTAGTCCATATCAGTCTCTACAGTAGAGCTTTTGGTGGCTTTAGAGCAATTGGATCTTGTGCGACATAATTCTCACTGCGCCTCCCATATATTGTTGCTTCCCTGCCTCTGGAAAACCTGAGAGATTCTAACTTAGGACTTTCTTTTTATTCTCAGGTCCATGGGAGGGATAGGACCTCTTAAACCTGGAGTCTGCCTTTGCTGCCAGGCAGAAGATGAGGTAAGTGCTGACTGTATTTCTGGGGGTACAAAGAAAAATCTCAGAAAATGTTTGGGCACTTTATTTTTTTGCACAGACCTCATCAAATTGGGGTTCCTTTTCAAGGGCTTAACATAGTACATATTCCTAGTTGTCTTAAAGGACACAGCTTGGACGCAGACTGTATGGAACATGTGACTCATCTCCCGGCGGTTATAAAATAAATAGCAGACAGGGAGGGTTCATACTGACCGCCTTTTGTTTTTTGTTTAAGTGAGCTCAGTGTGCGGGTGTTTACTATTAGAGATTTCATACGAGCTAAGCAGCTTCCTAAGGCATAGGTAAGGGGAGCTAAGCAGTCTGTTATTTTGCTCCCGGTCGTTTAGCTTAATAATAATGGCGACCGGGAGAGGACTATTGAGACGCCCACGAGGGGCAGAGCTTGAGTGTCGCCGATTTGGTGGTGCAGCGCAGCTGTTATGTATGGAGGTTTATAACAGTCTTCGAGATTAAGCAGCAACTGTTTGTTCTGGAATTTTGCTCCCGGTGCCTATATTTCAATCAATGGTGACCGGGAGATAACTTGTGAACGCCCACGAGGGGCGGAGCTTGATAATGGCGCCAATTTGTTCTCTCCTCCTTCCTAACACTGCATGATCTATCGGAAGGAGCGGGGAATCTTGATGTGGGTGCGCCTTGTAGAATGTACTGTCCTACTTTTTCCGGTTTCGGAAGAATCGGTTTAATTGTTGCCATAAATTTTACTTTTGCACTCATGACTAGATGAGCTGTTGTATAGGTCTGATAACTCGGCTGAGTCAGGCTGCGGTGTTAAGGGGGTTGGAAAGTTTGAAATTCCTTGTATGTTTTCAGACATTTCTAGCCTTAAGTAAAGTAAAAAAATAAAAAATATTCACTTTAACATTTAAAGAGACAGTGACATTTGTTATTTGAACAAAGGATTCAGTCTTGTTTTAATTTTCCTGGCTATATGTGAGTCAGATCGGTTTACCGCATTTAAGTGAAGGGGTTCCACTTTAATATTTAGAGACAGTTAAGTTTGTTATATTAACAAAAGATTAAGTCTTATTTGAATATTCTGCCATATGTGAGCCAGATTGGTTAATCTCATTTAAGTGAAGAGGTAACACTTTAATATTGCAAGAGACGGTACTGTTTGTCATATTAACAAAGGATTGCTATTCGCAGGAGGATAGTAGTTCTTTCAAGAATCCTAGGGTTAAGATTTAGAATGGGGAGATATCTCAGTGGTAGCCAGTTTAACTGCAAATCAAGGGGTCCCTGGTCCAGATCCAGGGAACTTCTCTGCTGTTTTTTTTAGTGTTTTCGTTATCTACAGCACACTCCTCTCGGTAGCCAGCTGTTGTAACCTGATGGTTAGCTTAGCTGTCTAGCAAGTGAAAAGTTTGCTTTTTTAAACCAGCTGCGGCTATTTCAGGAATAGGCTCCTTTCTATTTCAAAAGAGAGTAAGGATGTGTGATATGACTTTGTTTTTTTTTCCAGATTTCTGGGAAAATCCTTCCACTCTTTCTCACTGAGTGAAAACAATTTTAAGTCTTTCCGACAACCCTATCCGGATCAGCATAAAGGCAGTTTCTCCTTCTCGTCAATCTGGTTTGGTTCATGATCCTTGGGTGGTGTACATTGTGCCTCAGGGATACAAATTATAGTTCCTGTCTCCAGATTATTGGCAGTGGTGTCTTATCTGGACAACATCCTAACCAGATTTTCCCTTACAACTAGTAAGATTCCACCATAACAGACTCCTTTGTCCTTGAAGATTTCCTTGATCGAAGTAATGAAATCAAGGTTTTTTTCTATACTTGTCTAGTCCTTCGGTCCACTTTTTGGCCATCAGTGGATAAATGCATGGAGTTAATTGGTCTATCTATTGGGTTCTTTTAAAGCGTGGCTATTCACCGTAAGGGTCTCAAGGCGCTGAGGGTTGCAGTTCAGTCGAAGAGCCAGGTCTTGAGGTCCTTTCTGAACTTAGTTAGAGCGGTAGCTTGAGCAGCGGGAGGGTGTTCCAAGTCTTGGCAGCCAGATGAGAGAAGGATCTGCCTCCCGCTGTGGTTTTCCTGATGTGGGGGATGACAGCGAGGGCTTGGTCGGCCGATCAAAGTTGTCTGGCAGGGGTGTAGAAGGTAACACGGTGGTTCAAGTATTCGGGACCAATGTTGTGGAGGGCCTTGAATGCGTGGGTGAGAAGCTTGAAGGTTATTCTTTTGTTGATGGGGAGCCAGTGCAGGTCCCGCAGGTATTTGGTGATGTGGCATTGACGAGGGATGTCAAGGATTAGTTTGGCCGAGGAGTTCTGGATGCGCTGTAGTCTTTTGGAGCTTGATGGTGGTGCCGGCGTAGAGTGCGTTACCATAGTCCAGTCGGCTGATGACGAGGGCGTGAGCGACAGTCTTCCTGGTCTCGGTTGGGATCCACTTGAAGATCTTTCGCAGCAGGTGAAGTGTGTGGAAGCATGCAGAAGAGACGGCGTTGATTTGCCGCTCCATGGAGAGTGATGAGTCCAGGATGACGCCTAGATTTCGTGCATGGTCGGTGGGGGTTGGAGGATGTCAGAGGGCTGTGGGCCACCAGGAGTTATTCCAAGCTGATGTGGTGGGACCGAGGAGGAGGACTTCTGTTTTGTCTGCGTTCAGCTTTAGGCAGTTGTAGTTCATCAAGGTGGTGACTGCTGTCAGCCCTTCGTGGACGTTTCTCTTGGCGGTGGTGGGGTCACTGGCGAGTGAGATGATTAGCTGGGTGTCATCGTCGGTCTGATGCTGGCCGCAATGGACATCATTCCGTTTGCTTGCTGCAGTTAAGCATGCTAAGGCATTGAAACGGGGATTAGGTAGACTTGCCTCCTCGTTTAATTCTGGAGAGGGGACAAGGGACTCTCTTCATTGGGGGTTGTCTCTGGATCATCTCTCCCAGGGATCCTGCTTTCGCAGGCCACCTTGGGTGATTGGGACAACAAACACCAGCCCTCTAGGTGAGTAGCAGCTGTGATTCCCTACAGTTTCAGGGAATTTGTACTCAGTCTGTTTCTTCCTATAAACATCATAGAACTGAGAACAAGCTTCAATGCTGATTCTGGGGCCCTTCCTTCACCCAAGCCTAGTTTTTCTGAAGCTGATTGCTTGGAGATTGAACACTTAGTTTTATCCAAGCGGGGAATTTCTGTTTTGGTCACAGACACCTTGATTCAGGCTCGTAAGCCTGTGACTAGAAGGATTTACAATGAGATTTGACGTAAATCTCTCTCTTGGTGCGAATTCTAGGGCTACTCAGGGAGTATTGTTTGTTTTTTTTCCTCCAAGAGGTTTTGGAGAAGGGTTTATTTATTTTGTTACAACAAAGTCTGAAGGATGTTCCAGATGTACATTCCTTTTGTCAGGCCTTGGTCAGAATCAGGCCTGTATTCAAATCAGTTACTCCTCCATGGAGTTTTACCTTAGTTCTCAGAGTTCTTCAGGGGGCTCTGTTTGAACCTATGCATTTCTTAGATATTACATTGTTATCTTGGAAAGTTTTATTTCTTGTTGCTATTTCTTCTGCTTGGAGAGTGTCAGAGCTCTTGACATTGCAGTATGAGTCTCCTTATCTTCTCTCAGATAAGGTGATTTTACGTACTAAACTAGGAATTCTTCCTAAGGTTGTTTTTGTTCGGAACCTTAAAGGGCCACTGTAAGTAAATATTTTCTATGCCTGTTACTAACTACCCCAAATACGCTTTTTAGCAATAGAATTTCATTAACATATCTCTACCGTATATCAGAAATCTTGTCTGCAAATTTAATTGTTTTCCAAACCCACTCCGTGGGTATCCTTTGCTCTGTACCAATCCGTTTACAATACCTAGGTTTCAAAATGGCGCTTTAAACACAAAGTTATTGGTTTAAGTATTTTTTTAGAACGTTATGAAACTTCATTTCTCCAACATAGGTGTGTCCGGTCCACGGCGTCATCCTTACTTGTGGGATATTCTCCTCCCCAACAGGAAATGGCAAAGAGCCCAGCAAAGCTGGTCACATGATCCCTCCTAGGCTCCACCTTCCCCAGTCATTCTCTTTGCCGTTGCACAGGCAACATCTCCACGGAGATGGCTTAGAGTTTTTTGGTGTTTAAATGTAGTTTTTATTCTTCAATCAAGAGTTTGTTATTTTAAAATAGTGCTGGTATGTACTATTTGCTCTGAAACAGAAAAGAGATGAAGATTTCTGTTTGTAAGAGGAAAATGATTTTAGCAACCGTTACTAAAATCGATGGCTGTTTCCACACAGGACTGTTGAGAGGAATTAACTTCAGTTGGGGGAAACAGTGAGCAGACTTTTGCTGCTTGAGGTATGACACATTTCTAACAAGACTTGGTAATGCTGGAA
The DNA here is from genome assembly GCF_027579735.1 of Bombina bombina. Classification (NCBI taxonomy): domain Eukaryota; kingdom Metazoa; phylum Chordata; class Amphibia; order Anura; family Bombinatoridae; genus Bombina; species Bombina bombina. The sequence continues at coordinate 1,338,685,802 of NC_069499.1, forward strand.
GCTGTCATTTTCCCTATGGGATCCGGTAAGCCATTTTTATTAAATAAGAATAAAGGGCTTCACAAGGGCTTTAAAGACTGGTAGACATTTTTCTGGGCTAAAACGATTGATTTCTCCAACATAGGTGTGTCCGGTCCACGGCGTCATCCTTACTTGTGGGATATTCTCTTCCCCAACAGGAAATGGCAAAGAGCCCAGCAAAGCTGGTCACATGATCCCTCCTAGGCTCCGCCTACCCCAGTCATTCTCTTTGCCGTTGTACAGGCAACATCTCCACGGAGATGGCTTAGAGTTTTTTAGTGTTTAACTGTAGTTTTTATTATTCAATCAAGAGTTTGTTATTTTGAAATAGTGCTGGTATGTACTATTTACTCAGAAACAGAAAAGAGATGAAGATTTCTGTTTGTATGAGGAAAATGATTTTAGCAACCGTCACTAAAATCCATGGCTGTTCCACACAGGACTGTTGAGAGCAATTAACTTCAGTTGGGGGAACAGTGAGCAGTCTCTTGCTGCTTGAGGTATGACACATTCTAACAAGACGATGTAATGCTGGAAGCTGTCATTTTCCCTATGGGATCCGGTAAGCCATGTTTATTACGATCGTAAATAAGGGCTTCAAAAAAGGGCTTATTAAGACTGTAGACTTTTTTTGGGCTAAATCGATTGATTATTAACACATATTTAGCCTTGAGGAATCATTTTATCTGGGTATTTTGATATAATAATATCGGCAGGCACTGTTTTAGATACCTTATTCTTTAGGGGCTTTCCCAAAGCATAGGCAGAGCCTCATTTTCGCGCCGGTGTTGCGCACTTGTTTTTGAGAGGCATGGCATGCAGTCGCATGTGAGAGGAGCTCTGATACTTAGAAAAGACTTTCTGAAGGCGTCATTTGGTATCGTATTCCCCTTGGGGCTTGGTTGGGTCTCAGCAAAGCAGATACCAGGGACTGTAAAGGGGTTAAAGTTCAAAACGGCTCCGGTTCCGTTATTTTAAGGGTTAAAGCTTCCAAATTTGGTGTGCAATACTTTTAAGGCTTTAAGACACTGTGGTGAAAATTTGGTGAATTTTGAACAATTCCTTCATGTTTTTTCGCATTTGCAGTAATAAAGTGTGTTCAGTTTAAAATTTAAAGTGACAGTAACGGTTTTATTTTAAAACGTTTTTTGTACTTTGTTATCAAGTTTATGCCTGTTTAACATGTCTGAACTACCAGATAGACTGTGTTCTGAATGTGGGGAAGCCAGAATTCCTATTCATTTAAATAAATGTGATTTATGTGACAATGACAATGATGCCCAAGATGATTCCTCAAGTGAGGGGAGTAAGCATGGTACTGCATCATTCCCTCCTTCGTCTACACGAGTCTTGCCCACTCAGGAGGCCCCTAGTACATCTAGCGCGCCAATACTCCTTACTATGCAACAATTAACGGCTGTAATGGATAATTCTGTCAAAAACATTTTAGCCAAAATGAACACTTATCAGCGTAAGCGCGACTGCTCTGTTTTAGATACTGAAGAGCATGACGACGCTGATAATAATATTTCTGAAGGGCCCCTAACCCAGTCTGATGGGGCCAGGGAGGTTTTGTCTGAGGGAGAAATTACTGATTCAGGGAACATTTCTCAACAAGCTGAACCTGATGTGATTGCATTTAAATTTAAGTTGGAACATCTCCGCATTCTGCTTAAGGAGGTATTATCCACTCTGGATGATTGTGACAAGTTGGTCATCCCAGAGAAACTATGTAAAATGGACAAGTTCCTAGAGGTGCCGGGGCTCCCAGAAGCTTTTCCTATACCCAAGCGGGTGGCGGACATTGTTAATAAAGAATGGGAAAGGCCCGGTATTCCTTTCGTCCCTCCCCCCATATTTAAAAAATTGTTTCCTATGGTCGACCCCAGAAAGGACTTATGGCAGACAGTCCCCAAGGTCGAGGGAGCGGTTTCCACTTTAAACAAACGCACCACTATACCCATAGAGGATAGTTGTGCTTTCAAAGATCCTATGGATAAAAAATTAGAAGGTTTGCTTAAAAAGATGTTTGTTCAGCAGGGTTACCTTCTACAACCAATTTCATGCATTGTCCCTGTCGCTACAGCCGCATGTTTCTGGTTCGATGAGCTGATAAAGGCGGTCGATAGTGATTCTCCTCCTTATGAGGAGATTATGGACAGAATCAATGCTCTCAAATTGGCTAATTCTTTCACCCTAGACGCCACTTTGCAATTGGCTAGGTTAGCGGCTAAGAATTCTGGGTTTGCTATTGTGGCGCGCAGAGCGCTTTGGTTGAAATCTTGGTCGGCTGATGCGTCTTCCAAGAACAAGCTACTTAACATTCCTTTCAAGGGGAAAACGCTGTTTGGCCCTGACTTGAAAGAGATTATCTCTGATATCACTAGGGGGTAAGGGCCACGCCCTTCCTCAGGATCGGCCTTTCAAGGCAAAAAATAAACCTAATTTTCGTCCCTTTCGTAGAAACGGACCAGCCCAAAGTGCTACGTCCTCTAAGCAAGAGGGTAATACTTCTCAAGCCAAGCCAGCTTGGAGACCAATGCAAGGCTGGAACAAGGGAAAGCAGGCCAAGAAACCTGCCACGGCTACCAAGACAGCATGAAATGTTGGCCCCCGATCCGGGACCGGATCTGGTGGGGGGCAGACTCTCTCTCTTCGCTCAGGCTTGGGCAAGAGATGTTCTGGATCCTTGGGCGCTAGAAATAGTCTCCCAAGGTTATCTTCTGGAATTCAAGGGACTTCCCCCAAGGGGGAGGTTCCACAGGTCTCAGTTGTCTTCAGACCACATAAAAAGACAGGCATTCTTACATTGTGTAGAAGACCTGTTAAAAATGGGAGTGATTCATCCTGTTCCATTAAGAGAACAAGGGATGGGGTTCTACTCCAATCTGTTTATAGTTCCCAAAAAAGAGGGAACGTTCAGACCAATCTTAGATCTCAAGATCTTAAACAAGTTTCTCAAGGTTCCATCGTTCAAGATGGAAACCATTCGAACTATTCTTCCTTCCATCCAGGAAGGTCAATTCATGACCACGGTGGATTTAAAGGATGCGTATCTACATATTCCTATCCACAAGGAACATCATCGGTTCCCGAGGTTCGCATTCCTGGACAAACATTACCAGTTCGTGGCGCTTCCTTTCGGATTAGCCACTGCTCCAAGGATTTTCACAAAGGTACTAGGGTCCCTTCTAGCTGTGCTAAGACCAAGGGGCATTGCTGTAGTACCTTACTTGGACGACATTCTGATTCAAGCGTCGTCCCTTCCTCAAGCAAAGGCTCACACGGACATTGTCCTGGCCTTTCTCAGATCTCACGGATGGAAAGTGAACGTGGAAAAGAGTTCTCTATCTCCGTCAACAAGGGTTCCCTTCTTGGGAACCATAATAGACTCCTTAGAAATGAGGATTTTTCTGACAGAGGCCAGAAAAACAAAACTTCTAGACTCTTGTCGGATACTTCATTCCGTTCCTCTTCCTTCCATAGCTCAGTGCATGGAAGTGATCGGGTTGATGGTAGCGGCAATGGACATAGTTCCTTTTGCACGCATTCATCTAAGACCATTACAACTGTGCATGCTCAGTCAGTGGAATGGGGACTATACAGACTTGTCTCCGAAGATACAAGTAAATCACAGGACCAGAGACTCACTCCGTTGGTGGCTGTCCCTGGACAACCTGTCACGAGGGATGACATTCCGCAGACCAGAGTGGGTCATTGTCACGACCGACGCCAGTCTGATGGGCTGGGGCGCGGTCTGGGGATCCCTGAAAGCTCAGGGTCTTTGGTCTCGGGAAGAATCTCTTCTACCGATAAATATTCTGGAACTGAGAGCGATATTCAATGCTCTCAAGGCTTGGCCTCAGCTAGCGAGGGCCAAGTTCATACGGTTTCAATCAGACAACATGACAACTGTTGCGTACATCAACCATCAGGGGGGAACAAGGAGTTCCCTGGCGATGGAAGAAGTGACCAAAATCATTCTATGGGCGGAGTCTCACTCCTGCCACCTGTCTGCTATCCACATCCCAGGAGTGGAAAATTGGGAAGCGGATTTTCTGAGTCGTCAGACATTGCATCCGGGGGAGTGGGAACTCCATCCGGAAATCTTTGCCCAAGTCACTCAGCTGTGGGGCATTCCAGACATGGATCTGATGGCCTCTCGTCAGAACTTCAAAGTTCCTTGCTACGGGTCCAGATCCAGGGATCCCAAGGCGGCTCTAGTGGATGCACTAGTAGCACCTTGGACCTTCAAACTAGCTTATGTGTTCCCGCCGTTTCCTCTCATCCCCAGGCTGGTAGCCAGGATCAATCAGGAGAGGGCGTCGGTGATCTTGATAGCTCCTGCGTGGCCACGCAGGACTTGGTATGCAGATCTGGTGAATATGTCATCGGCTCTACCTTGGAAGCTACCTTTGAGACGAGACCTTCTTGTTCAGGGTCCGTTCGAACATCCGAATCTGGTTTCACTCCAGCTGACTGCTTGGAGATTGAACGCTTGATCTTATCGAAGCGAGGGTTCTCAGATTCTGTTATCGATACTCTTGTTCAGGCCAGAAAGCCTGTAACTAGAAAGATTTACCACAAAATTTGGAAAAAATATATCTGTTGGTGTGAATCTAAAGGATTCCCTTGGGACGTTAAGATTCCTAGGATTCTATCCTTCCTTCAAGAAGGATTGGAAAAAGGATTATCTGCAAGTTCCCTGAAGGGACAGATTTCTGCCTTGTCTGTGTTACTTCACAAAAAGCTGGCCGCTGTGCCAGATGTTCAAGCCTTTGTTCAGGCTCTGGTTAGAATTAAGCCTGTTTACAAACCTTTGACTCCTCCTTGGAGTCTCAATTTAGTTCTTTCAGTTCTTCAGGGGGTTCCGTTTGAACCCTTGCATTCCGTTGATATTAAATTATTATCTTGGAAAGTTTTGTTTTTAGTTGCAATTTCTTCTGCTAGAAGAGTTTCAGAATTATCTGCTCTGCAGTGTTCTCCTCCTTATCTGGTGTTCCATGCAGATAAGGTGGTTTTACGTACTAAACCTGGTTTTCTTCCAAAAGTTGTTTCTAACAAAAACATTAACCAGGAGATTATCGTACCTTCTCTGTGTCCGAAACCAGTTTCAAAGAAGGAACGTTTGTTGCACAATTTGGATGTTGTTCGCGCTCTAAAATTCTATTTAGATGCTACAAAGGATTTTAGACAAACATCTTCCTTGTTTGTTGTTTATTCCGGTAAAAGGAGAGGTCAAAAAGCAACCTCTACCTCTCTCTCTTTTTGGATTAAAAGCATCATCAGATTGGCTTACGAGACTGCCGGACGGCAGCCTCCCGAAAGAATCACAGCTCATTCCACTAGGGCTGTGGCTTCCACATGGGCCTTCAAGAACGAGGCTTCTGTTGATCAGATATGTAGGGCAGCGACTTGGTCTTCACTGCACACTTTTACCAAATTTTACAAGTTTGATACTTTTGCTTCTTCTGAGGCTATTTTTGGGAGAAAGGTTTTGCAAGCCGTGGTGCCTTCCATTTAGGTGACCTGATTTGCTCCCTCCCTTCATCCGTGTCCTAAAGCTTTGGTATTGGTTCCCACAAGTAAGGATGACGCCGTGGACCGGACACACCTATGTTGGAGAAAACAGAATTTATGTTTACCTGATAAATTACTTTCTCCAACGGTGTGTCCGGTCCACGGCCCGCCCTGGTTTTTTTAATCAGGTCTGATAATTTATTTTCTTTAACTACAGTCACCACGGTACCATATGGTTTCTCCTATGCAAATATTCCTCCTTAACGTCGGTCGAATGACTGGGGTAGGCGGAGCCTAGGAGGGATCATGTGACCAGCTTTGCTGGGCTCTTTGCCATTTCCTGTTGGGGAAGAGAATATCCCACAAGTAAGGATGACGCCGTGGACCGGACACACCGTTGGAGAAAGTAATTTATCAGGTAAACATAAATTCTGTTTTATAAGCAATTTTAATAGTTTATAGCTTTGAGGAGTTATTTTATTCTTGGGAATTATGTTAAAGAAACGGCAGGCACTGTATTGGACACCTTTTTCACTGGGGGCCTTCTCTAATCATAGGCAGAGCCTCATTTTCGCGCCACTAATGCGCAGTTGTTTTTGGGAAGCAAGGCATGCAGATGCATGTGTGAGGAGCTCAGATACATAGAAAAAGCTTACTGAAGGCGTCATTTGGTATCGTATTCCCCTCTGGGCTTGGTTGGGTCTCAGCAAAGCAGATACCAGGGACTGTATAGTTAAATATAAAAACGGCTCCGGTTCCGTTATTTTAAGAGTTAAAGCTTTCAAATTTGGTGTGCAATACTTTTAAGGCTTTAAGACACTGTGGTGAAAATTTGGTGAATTTTGAACAATTCCTTCATATTTTTTCACATGTTCAGTAATAGTGTGTTCAGTTTAAAATTTAAAGTGACAGTAACGGTTTTATTTTAAAACGTTTTTTGTTCTTTGTTATCAAGTTTATGCCTGTTTAACATGTCTGAACTATCAGATAGACTATGTTCTGTATGTGAGGAAGCCAAGGTTCCTTCTCATTTAAATAGATGTGATGTATGTGACAAACAATTTAGAGAAAATGATGCCCAAGATGATTCCTCAAGTGAGGGGAGTAAGCATGGTACTGCATCATCCCCTCCTTCGTCTACGCCAGTCTTGCCCACACAGGAGGCCCCTAGTACATCTAGTGCGCCAATACTCCTTACTATGCAACAATTAACGGCTGTAATGGATAATTCTATCAAAAACATTTTAGCCAAAATGCCCACTTATCAGCGAAAGCGCGACTGCTCTGTTTTAGAAAATACTGAAGAGCATGAGGACGCTGATGATAATGGTTCTGACATGCCCCTACACCAGTCTGAGGGGGCCAGGGAGGTTTTGTCTGAGGGAGAAATTTCAGATTCAGGGAAAATTTCTCTACAAGCTGAACCTGATGTGATTACATTCAAATTTAAATTGGAACATCTCCGCGCTCTGCTTAAGGAGGTGTTGTCTACTCTGGATGATTGTGACAATTTGGTCATTCCAGAGAAATTATGTAAGATGGACAAGTTCCTAGAGGTCCCGGGGCCCCCCGAAGCTTTTCCTATACCCAAGCGGGTGGCGGACATTGTAAACAAAGAATGGGAAAGGCCCGGCATACCTTTTTGTCCCTCCCCCTATATTTAAGAAATTGTTTCCTATGGTCGACCCCAGAAAGGACTTATGGCAGACAGTCCCCAAGGTCGAGGGGGCGGTTTCTACTCTAAACAAACGCACTACTATCCCTATAGAAGATAGTTGTGCTTTCAAAGATCCTATGGATAAAAAATTAGAGGGTTTGCTTAAAAAGATGTTTGTTCAGCAAGGTTACCTTCTACAACCAATTTCATGCATTGTTCCTGTCACTACAGCAGCGTGTTTCTGGTTCGATGAACTAGAAAAGTCGCTCGATAAAGATTCTTCTTATGAGGAGATTATGGACAGAGTTCACGCTCTTAAATTGGCTAACTCTCTTACTTTAGACGCCACTTTGCAATTAGCTAGATTAGCGGCGAAAAATTCAGGGTTTGCTATTGTGGCGCGCAGAGCGCTTTGGCTAAAATCTTGGTCAGCGGATGCGTCTTCCAAGAACAAATTGCTTAACATACCTTTCAAGGGGAAAACGCTGTTTGGCCCTGACTTGAAAGAGATTATTTCAGATATCACTGGGGGTAAGGGCCACGCCCTTCCTCAGGATAGGTCTTTTAAGGCTAAAAATAAACCAAATTTCTCCAACATAGGTGTGTCCGGTCCACGGCGTCATCCTTACTTGTGGGATATTCTCTTCCCCAACAGGAAATGGCAAAGAGCCCAGCAAAGCTGGTCATATGATCCCTCCTAGGCTCCGCCTACCCCAGTCATTCTCTTTGCCGTTGTACAGGCAACATCTCCACGGAGATGGCTTAGAGTTTTTTAGTGTTTAACTGTAGTTTTTATTATTCAATCAAGAGTTTGTTATTTTGAAATAGTGCTGGTATGTACTATTTACTCAGAAACAGAAAAGAGATGAAGATTTCTGTTTGTATGAGGAAAATGATTTTAGCAACCGTAACTAAAATCCATGGCTGTTCCACACAGGACTGTTGAGAGCAATTAACTTCAGTTGGGGGAACAGTGTGCAGTCTCTTGCTGCTTGAGGTATGACACATTCTAACAAGACGATGTAATGCTGGAAGCTGTCATTTTCCCTATGGGATCCGGTAAGCCATGTTTATTACGATCGTAAATAAGGGCTTCACAAGGGCTTATTAAGACTGTAGACTTTTTCTGGGCTAAATCGATTCATTATTAACACATATTTAGCCTTGAGGAATCATTTTATCTGGGTATTTTGATATAATAATATCGGCAGGCACTGTATTAGACACCTTATTCCTTAGGGGCTTTCCCAAAGCATAAGCAGAGCCTCATTTTCGCGCCGGTGTGGCGCACTTGTTTTTGAGAGGCATGGCATGCAGTCGCATGTGAGAGGAGCTCTGATACTTAGAAAAGACTTTCTGAAGGCGTCATTTGGTATCGTATTCCCCTTTGGGCTTGGTTGGGTCTCAGCAAAGCAGATACCAGGGACTGTAAAGGGGTTAAAGTTTAAAACGGCTCCGGTTCCGTTATTTTAAGGGTTAAAGCTTCCAAATTTGGTGTGCAATACTTTTAAGGCTTTAAGACACTGTGGTGAAAATTTGATAAATTTTGAACTATTCCTTCATGTTTTTTCGCAATTGCAGTAATAAAGTGTGTTCAGTTTAAAATTTAAAGTGACAGTAACGGTTTTATTTTAAAACGTTTTTGTACTTTGTTATCAAGTTTATGCCTGTTTAACATGTCTGAACTACCAGATAGACTGTGTTCTGAATGTGGGGAAGCCAGAATTCCTATTCATTTAAATAAATGTGATTTATGTGATAATGACAATGATGCCCAAGATGATTCCTCAAGTGAGGGGAGTAAGCATGGTACTGCATCATTCCCTCCTTCGTCTACACGAGTCTTGCCCACTCAGGAGGCCCCTAGTACATCTAGCGCGCCAATACTCCTTACTATGCAACAATTAACGGCTGTAATGGATAATTCTGTCAAAAACATTTTAGCCAAAATAAACACTTGTCAGCGTAAGCGCGGCTGCTCTGTTTTAGATACTGAAGAGCATGACGACGCTGATATTAATATCTCTGAAGGGCCCCTAACCCAGTCTGATGGGGCCAGGGAGGTTTTGTCTGAGGGAGAAATTACTGATTCAGGGAACATTTCTCAACAGGCTGAACCTGATGTGATTGCATTTAAATTTAAGTTGGAACATCTCCGCATTCTGCTTAAGGAGGTATTATCCACTCTGGATGATTGTGACAAGTTGGTCATCCCAGAGAAACTATGTAAAATGGACAAGTTCCTAGAGGTACCGGGGCTCCCAGAAGCTTTTCCTATACCCAAGCGGGTGGCGGACATTGTTAATAAAGAATGGGAGAGGCCAGGTATTCCTTTCGTCCCTCCCCCCATATTTAAAAAATTGTTTCCTATGGTCGACCCCAGAAAGGACTTATGGCAGACAGTCCCCAAGGTCGAGGGAGCGGTTTCCACTTTAAACAAACGCACCACTATACCCATAGAGGATAGTTGTGCTTTCAAAGATCCTATGGATAAAAAATTAGAAGGTTTGCTTAAAAAGATGTTTGTTCAGCAGGGTTACCTTCTACAACCAATTTCATGCATTGTCCCTGTCGCTACAGCCGCATGTTTCTGGTTCGATGAGCTGATAAAGGCGGTCGATAGTGATTCTCCTCCTTATGAGGAGATTATGGACAGAATCAATGCTCTCAAATTGGCTAATTCTTTCACCCTCGACGCCACTTTGCAATTGGCTAGGTTAGCGGCTAAGAATTCTGGGTTTGCTATTGTGGCGCGCAGAGCGCTTTGGTTGAAATCTTGGTCGGCTGATGCGTCTTCCAAGAACAAGCTACTTAACATTCCTTTCAAGGGGAAAACGCTGTTTGGCCCTGACTTGAAAGAGATTATCTCTGATATCACTGGGGGTAAGGGCCACGCCCTTCCTCAGGATCGGCCTTTCAAGGCAAAAAATAAACCTAATTTTCGTCCCTTTCGTAGAAACGGACCAGCCCAAGGTGCTACGTCCTCTAAGCAAGAGGGTAATACTTCTCAAGCCAAGCCAGCTTGGAGACCAATGCAAGGCTGGAACAAAGGAAAGCAGGCCAAGAAACCTGCCACTGCTACCAAGACGGCATGAAATGTTGGCCCCCGATCCGGGACCGGATCTGGTGGGGGGCAGACTCTCTCTCTTCGCTCAGGCTTGGGCAAGAGATGTTCTGGATCCTTGGGCGCTAGAAATAGTCTCCCAAGGTTATCTTCTGGAATTCAAGGGACTTCCCCCAAGGGGGAGGTTCCACAGGTCTCAGTTGTCTTCAGACCACATAAAAAGACAGGCATTCTTACATTGTGTAGAAGACCTGTTAAAAATGGGAGTGATTCATCCTGTTCCATTAAGAGAACAAGGGATGGGGTTCTACTCCAATCTGTTCATAGTTCCCAAAAAAGAGGGAACGTTCAGACCAATCTTAGATCTCAAGATCTTAAACAAGTTTCTCAAGGTTCCATCGTTCAAGATGGAAACCATTCGAACTATTCTTCCTTCCATCCAGGAAGGTCAATTCATGACCACGGTGGATTTAAAGGATGCGTATCTACATATTCCTATCCACAAGGAACATCATCGGTTCCTAAGGTTCGCATTCCTGGACAAACATTACCAGTTCGTGGCGCTTCCTTTCGGATTAGCCACTGCTCCAAGGATTTTCACAAAGGTACTAGGGTCCCTTCTAGCTGTGCTAAGACCAAGGGGCATTGCTGTAGTACCTTACTTGGACGACATTTTGATTCAAGCGTCGTCCCTTCCTCAAGCAAAGGCTCACACGGACATCGTCCTGGCCTTTCTCAGATCTCACGGATGGAAAGTGAACGTGGAAAAGAGTTCTCTATCCCCGTCAACAAGGGTTCCCTTCTTGGGAACAATTATAGACTCCTTAGAAATGAGGATTTTTCTAACAGAGGCCAGAAAAACAAAACTTCTAGACTCGTGTCGGATACTTCATTCCGTTCCTCTTCCTTCCATAGCTCAGTGCATGGAAGTGATCGGGTTGATGGTAGCGGCAATGGACATAGTTCCTTTTGCGCGCATTCATCTAAGACCATTACAACTGTGCATGCTCAGTCAGTGGAATGGGGACTATACAGACTTGTCTCCGAAGATACAAGTAAATCAGAGGACCAGAGACTCACTCCGTTGGTGGCTGTCCCTGGACAACCTGTCACAAGGGATGACATTCCGCAGACCAGAGTGGGTCATTGTCACGACCGACGCCAGTCTGATGGGCTGGGGCGCGGTCTGGGGATCCCTGAAAGCTCAGGGTCTTTGGTCTCGGGAAGAATCTCTTCTACCGATAAATATTCTGGAACTGAGAGCGATATTCAATGCTCTCAAGGCTTGGCCTCAGCTAGCGAGGGCCAAGTTCATACGGTTTCAATCAGACAACATGACAACTGTTGCGTACATCAACCATCAGGGGGGAACAAGGAGTTCCCTAGCGATGGAAGAAGTGACCAAAATCATTCTATGGGCGGAGTCTCACTCCTGCCACCTGTCTGCTATCCACATCCCAGGAGTGGAAAATTGGGAAGCGGATTTTCTGAGTCGTCAGACATTGCATCCGGGGGAGTGGGAACTCCATCCGGAAATCTTTGCCCAAGTCACTCAGCTGTGGGGCATTCCAGACATGGATCTGATGGCCTCTCGTCAGAACTTCAAAGTTCCTTGCTACGGGTCCAGATCCAGGGATCCCAAGGCGGCTCTAGTGGATGCACTAGTAGCACCTTGGACCTTCAAACTAGCTTATGTGTTCCCGCCCTTTCCTCTCATCCCCAGGCTGGTAGCCAGGATCAATCAGGAGAGGGCGTCGGTGATCTTGATAGCTCCTGCGTGGCCACGCAGGACTTGGTATGCAGATCTGGTGAATATGTCATCGGCTCCACCTTGGAAGCTACCTTTGAGACGAGACCTTCTTGTTCAGGGTCCGTTCGAACATCCGAATCTGGTTTCACTCCAGCTGACTGCTTGGAGATTGAACGCTTGATTTTATCGAAGCGAGGGTTCTCAGATTCTGTTATCGATACTCTTGTTCAGGCCAGAAAGCCTGTAACTAGAAAGATTTACCACAAAATTTGGAAAAAATATATCTGTTGGTGTGAATCTAAAGGATTCCCTTGGGACAAGGTTAAGATTCCTAGGATCCTATCCTTCCTTCAAGAAGGATTGGAAAAAGGATTATCTGCAAGTTCCCTGAAGGGACAGATTTCTGCCTTGTCGGTGTTACTTCACAAAAAACTGGCTGCTGTGCCAGATGTTCAAGCTTTTGTTCAGGCTCTGGTTAGAATCAAGCCTGTTTACAAACCTTTGACTCCTCCTTGGAGTCTCAATTTAGTTCTTTCAGTTCTTCAGGGGGTTCCGTTTGAACCCTTGCATTCCGTTGATATTAAATTATTATCTTGGAAAGTTTTGTTTTTAGTTGCAATTTCTTCTGCCAGAAGAGTTTCAGAATTATCTGCTCTGCAGTGTTCTCCTCCTTATCTGGTGTTCCATGCAGATAAGGTGGTTTTACGTACTAAACCTGGTTTTCTTCGAAAAGTTGTTTCTAACAAAAACATTAACCAGGAGATTATCGTACCTTCTCTGTGTCCGAAACCAGTTTCAAAGAAGGAACGTTTGTTGCACAATTTGGATGTTGTTCGCGCTCTAAAATTCTATTTAGATGCTACAAAGGATTTTAGACAAACCTCTTCCTTGTTTGTTGTTTATTCCGGTAAAAGGAGAGGTCAAAAAGCAACTTCTACCTCTCTCTCTTTTTGGATTAAAAGCATCATCAGATTGGCTTACGAGACTGCCGGACGGCAGCCTCCCGAAAGAATCACAGCTCATTCCACTAGGGCTGTGGCTTCCACATGGGCCTTCAAGAACGAGGCTTCTGTTGATCAGATATGTAGGGCAGCGACTTGGTCTTCACTGCAGACTTTTACCAAATTTTACAAGTTTGATACTTTTGCTTCTTCTGAGGCTATTTTTGGGAGAAAGGTTTTGCAAGCCGTGGTGCCTTCCATTTAGGTGACCTGATTTGCTCCCTCCCTTCATCCGTGTCCTAAAGCTTTGGTATTGGTTCCCACAAGTAAGGATGACGCCGTGGACCGGACACACCTATGTTGGAGAAAACAGAATTTATGTTTACCTGATAAATTACTTTCTCCAACGGTGTGTCCGGTCCACGGCCCGCCCTGGTTTTTTAATCAGGTCTGATAATTTATTTTCTTTAACTACAGTCACCACGGTACCATATGGTTTCTCCTATGCAAATATTCCTCCTTAACGTCGGTCGAATGACTGGGGTAGGCGGAGCCTAGGAGGGATCATATGACCAGCTTTGCTGGGCTCTTTGCCATTTCCTGTTGGGGAAGAGAATATCCCACAAGTAAGGATGACGCCGTGGACCGGACACACCGTTGGAGAAAGTAATTTATCAGGTAAACATAAATTCTGTTTTTCGTCCCTTTCGCAGAAACGGACCAGCCTCAAGTTCTACATCCTCTAAGCAAGAGGGTAATACTTCTCAAACCAAGCCAGCCTGGAGGCCAATGCAAGGCTGGAACAAAGGTAAGCAGGCCAAGAAACCTGCCACTGCTACCAAGACAGCATGAGATGTTGGCCCCCGATCCGGGACCGGATCTGGTGGGGGGCAGACTTTCTCTCTTCGCTCAGGCTTGGGCAAGAGATGTTCTGGATCCTTGGGCGCTAGAAATAGTCTCCCAAGGTTATCTTCTGGAATTCAAGGAGCTACCCCCAAGGGGGAGGTTCCACAGGTCTCAATTGTCTTCAGACCACATAAAAAGACGGGCATTCTTACATTGTGTAGAAGACCTGTTAAAAATGGGAGTGATTCATCCGGTTCCATTAGGAGAACAAGGGATGGGATTCTACTCCAATCTGTTCATAGTTCCCAAAAAAGAGGGAACATTCAGACCAATCTTAGATCTCAAGATCCTAAACAAATTTCTCAAGGTTCCATCGTTCAAAATGGAAACCATTCGGACAATTCTTCCTACCATCCAGGAAGGTCAATTCATGACCACGGTGGATTTAAAGGATGCGTATCTACATATTCCTATCCACAAGGAACATCATCGGTTCCTAAGGTTCGCCTTTCTGGACAAGCATTACCAGTTTGTGGCACTTCCATTCGGATTAGCCACTGCTCCAAGAATTTTCACAAAGGTACTAGGGTCCCTTCTAGCGGTGCTAAGACCAAGGGGCATTGCAGTAGTACCTTACTTGGACGACATACTGATTCAAGCGTCGTCTCTACCTCAAGCAAAGGCTCATACGGACATTGTCCTGGCCTTTCTCAGATCTCACGGGTGGAAAGTGAACGTAGAAAAAAGTTCTCTATCTCCGTCAACAAGAGTTCCCTTCTTGGGAACAATAATAGACTCCTTAGAAATGAGGATTTTTCTGACAGAGGCCAGAAAATCAAAACTTCTAAGCTCTTGTCAAGTACTTCATTCTGTTCTTCTTCCTTCCATAGCGCAGTGCATGGAAGTAATAGGTTTGATGGTCGCGGCAATGGACATAGTTCCTTTTGCGCAAATTCATCTAAGACCATTACAACTGTGCATGCTCAGTCAGTGGAATGGGGATTATACAGACTTGTCTCCGACGATACAAGTAGATCAGAGGACCAGAGATTCACTCCGTTGGTGGCTGACCCTGGACAACCTGTCACAAGGGATGAGCTTCCGCAGACCAGAGTGGGTCATTGTCACGACCGACGCCAGTCTGGTGGGCTGGGGCGCGGTCTGGGAACCCCTGAAAGCTCAGGGTCTTTGGTCTTGGGAAGAATCTCTTCTCCCGATAAATATTCTGGAACTGAGAGCGATATTCAATGCTCTCAAGGCTTGGCCTCAGCTAGCAAAGGCCAAATTCATACGGTTTCAATCAGACAACATGACGACTGTTGCGTATATCAACCATCAGGGGGGAACAAGGAGTTCCCTGGCGATGGAAGAAGTGACCAAAATAATTCAATGGGCGGAGACTCACTCCTGCCACTTGTCTGCAATCCACATCCCAGGAGTGGAAAATTGGGAAGCGGATTTTCTGAGTCGTCAGACATTTCATCCGGGGGAGTGGGAACTCCATCCGGAAATCTTTGCCCAAATAATTCAATTGTGGGGCATTCCAGACATGGATCTGATGGCGTCTCGTCAGAACTTCAAGGTTCCTTGCTACGGGTCCAGATCCAGGGATCCCAAGGCGACTCTAGTGGATGCACTAGTAGCACCTTGGAGCTTCAACCTAGCTTATGTGTTCCCACCGTTTCCTCTCATTCCCAGGCTGGTAGCCAGGATCAAACAGGAGAGGGTATCGGTGATCTTGATAGCTCCTGCGTGGCCACGCAGGACTTGGTATGCAGATCTGGTGAATATGTCATCGGCTCCACCATGGAAGCTACCTTTGAGACAGGACCTTCTTGTTCAAGGTCCGTTCGAACATCCGAATCTGGCCTCACTCCAACTGACTGCTTGGAGATTGAACGCTTGATTTTATCAAAGCGAGGGTTCTCAGATTCTGTCATTGATACTCTTGTTCAGGCCAGAAAGCCTGTAACTAGAAAAATCTACCATAAAATATGGAAAAAATATATCTGTTGGTGTGAATCTAAAGGATTCCCATGGAACAAGATAAAAATTCCTAAGATTCTATCCTTTCTTCAAGAAGGTTTGGAGAAAGGATTATCTGCAAGTTCTTTGAAGGGACAGATTTCTGCTTTATCTGTTTTACTTCACAAAAAGCTGGCGGCTGTGCCAGATGTTCAAGCTTTTGTTCAGGCTCTGGTTAGAATCAAGCCTGTTTACAAACCTTTGACTCCTCCTTGGAGTCTCAATTTAGTTCTTTCAGTTCTTCAGGGGGTTCCGTTTGAACCCCTACATTCCGTTGATATCAAGTTATTATCTTGGAAAGTTTTGTTTTTGGTTGCAATTTCTTCTGCTAGAAGAGTTTCAGAGTTATCTGCTCTGCAGTGTTCTCCTCCTTATCTGGTGTTCCATGCAGATAAGGTGGTTTTGCGTACTAAACCTGGTTTTCTTCCGAAAGTTGTTTCTAACAAAAATATTAACCAGGAGATAGTCGTGCCTTCTTTGTGTCCGAATCCAGTTTCAAAGAAGGAACGTTTGTTGCACAATTTAGATGTAGTTCGTGCTCTAAAATTCTATTTAGAGGCTACAAAGGATTTCAGACAAACATCTTCCTTGTTTGTTGTTTATTCTGGTAAAAGGAGAGGTCAAAAAGCAACTTCTACCTCTCTCTCTTTTTGGCTTAAAAGCATCATCAGATTGGCTTATGAGACTGCCGGACGGCAGCCTCCTGAAAGAATCACAGCTCATTCCACTAGGGCCGTGGCTTCCACATGGGCCTTCAAGAACGAGGCTTCTGTTGATCAGATATGTAAGGCAGCGACTTGGTCTTCACTGCACACTTTTACTAAATTTTACAAATTTGATACTTTTGCTTCTTCTGAGGCTATTTTTGGGAGAAAGGTTTTGCAAGCCGTGGTGCCTTCCATCTAGGTGACCTGATTTGCTCCCTCCCATCATCCGTGTCCTAAAGCTTTGGTATTGGTTCCCACAAGTAAGGATGACGCCGTGGACCGGACACACCTATGTTGGAGAAAACAGAATTTATGTTTACCTGATAAATTACTTTCTCCAACGGTGTGTCCGGTCCACGGCCCGCCCTGGTTTTTTAATCAGGTCTGATGATTTATTTTCTCTAACTACAGTCACCACGGTGTCATATGATTTCTCCTATGCAAATATTCCTCCTTTACGTCGGTCGAATGACTGGGGAAGGCGGAGCCTAGGAGGGATCATGTGACCAGCTTTGCTGGGCTCTTTGCCATTTCCTGTTGGGGAGGAGAATATCCCACAAGTAAGGATGACGCCGTGGACCGGACACACCGTTGGAGAAAGTAATTTATCAGGTAAACATAAATTCTGTTTTTGGAGAAAATATAGGTCGGTAGGTTTTAATTAATGTTTATTAACTTTAATATGTTAGTTGTTTAGCTTAAAAATTATAACAAAGTAATCCTTTAATCAGGAGATTGTTGTTCCTTCCTTGTGTCCTAATCTTTCTTTTCAGAAGAAGAGGAATTCTACACATTTTGGCCGTGGTCCGTACTATAACGTTTGTACCTCAGACGACTAAAGATTTTTGTATTTTTCTCAGGAAGGCGCCAGGGAAAGAAAGCTACGGCTACTTCTCTTTCTTTTTGGCTGCAGAGTATCATTTATTATGCATCTGAGTCTGATGGACAGCAGCCTCCCGAAACAGTTACAACTCATTCCATGGGGGCTGTTGTTTCCTCATGGGCATTCAGAAATGAAGCTTCTGTGGAAGAGGTTTGCAAGGCTGCATTTTGATCTTCTCTTTACTCATTTCGAAGTCTTCCAAATTTGACATTTTTTCCTCGGCTGAGGCCGCTTTTGGGAGAAAGGTTCTTCAAGCAGTGGTGCCTTCTGTTTAGGTTTCCTGTCTTGTCCCTCCCGTATCATCTGTGTACTCTAGCTTGGGTATTGGATCCCATTAGTAATTAAGATGATCCGTGGACTCATCGTGTCTTAAAGAAAAGAAAATTTATGCTTACCTGATAAATGTATTTCTTTTTTGACATGAGTCCACCGCCCGCCCTGTATTTTAGACAGGTTGTGGGTTTTTTTTGTAAACTTCCGACACCTCTGCACCTTGGCTTTTCCTTTCTCTTCCTAACTTCGGTCGAATGACTGGAGTGGGAGGGAAGGGAGGAGCTATTTATACAGCTCTGCGGTGGTGCTCTTTGCCTCCTCCTGCTGACCAGGAGGTGAATATCCCATTAGTAATTAAGATGATCCGTGGACTCATCGTGTCAAAAAGAAATACATTTCAGGTAAGCATAAATTTTCTTTTTTCTTATTGGTCCATTTTTTTCAGTATCCCAGTTATGGAGGATTCAGATTTTTTTGGAGACGGATGTCTCTGATTCAGATTCTACTTCTTGCGAAGAATTTGAATTGGCCCGGGTGATACATGCCCATCAGTTATGTACTAAATGCCATTTTATAGTGCTCCGTTCCTTGGGATCAGGAATTCAGGGGTCCTCCGAGCCATTCACCTCTGGGTATTCTGTTTCTCGAGAGGCGCGTTCCCTACAACCGTCTATTATGCATGCTGGTGACCCAAACGCTGCTTATCCTTCTCTGGAAGGTGGCTTGTTTCCTCCGGAGGTTACGGCACGATTCCGCATGGCGATATCCTTGGCGTTTACGCATTTACAGCTCCCAGGAATGTGTTTACGATATTGTCCGTGTTCTGTTAACCAGGGCTCATCGGGCGTGGAATTGCTTGGTCCAGTTCAGCCTTCTGGAGGAGCGACTGACCCTGAGGCTTCAGTGGGGCAACCTTCGGGGCCAGGGTCCTCATTTGCCCCGGCGGAGTTAAGTTTTGCCTTTCGTTCTTGACTGGCGCGGCTTCGTGTTCTACTGAGGCACGTTTTGGCGATGCTGGAGGATCCCACTCTTAACAGGTTGGTGGATTCTCAGTCTTTCTTCGAATGGCATGCACGATTAGACATAAGGGGATGAAGTAATCTTCTTTTATTTCATGTAATTGGCAAGAGTCCATGAGCTAGTGACGTATGGGATATAGAATCCTACCAGGAGGGGCAAAGTTTCCCAAACCTCAAAATGCCTATAAATACACCCCTCACCACACCCACAACTCAGTTTTTACAAACTTTGCCTCCTATGGAGGTGGTGAAGTAAGTTTGTGCTAAGATTTCTACGTTGATATGCGCTTCTCAGCATTTTGAAGCCCGGTTCCTCTGAGTACAGTGAATGTCAGAGGAATGTGAAGGGAGTATCACCTATTGAATGCAATGGTTTTCCTCACGGGGATCTATTTCATAGGTTCTCTGTTATCGATCGTAGAGATTCATCTCCTACCTCCCTTTTCAGATCGACGATATACTCTTATATTCCATTACCTCTACTGATAACTGTATTAGTACTGGTTTGGCTATCTGCTATATGTGGATGGGTGTCTTTTTGGTAAGTATGTTTTCATTACTTAAGACACTCTCACTACTTTATGTATTTTATATAAAGTTCTAAATATATGTATTGTACTTATATTTGCCATGATTCAAGTTTCAGTATATTTCCTTTTGCAGACTGTCTGTTTCATATCTGGGAAATGCATTTTTTAGAAATTTATTTCTTACCTGGGGTGTAGTCTTTTTTTTCAATTGACTGTCATTTTTCAAATTTGCAGGCAGAATTAGGCTCGCGAGGGCGCAAAATGCTAAAGTTTATTAGGTCATTCTTACGTTCGTTGACGCAAATTTGTCATTTCCAGCGTCTTAGTTGACGCCGGGTCCTTTCACAATGTTGCGTCATCTATGACGCGAGTGTGTCATTTCCGGACGTTTTTGCCGCCAAAAAATATTTTTCTGTTTGTGGGTCATACTTGGCACCAAATATTTTAGACCCCATTCCGATTTGCCTCTTGCCTTTTTCTATGTCAGAGGGCTATTCTGTTGGCATTTTTTCCCATTCCTGAAACTGCCATATAAGGAAATTGATAATTTTGCTTTATATGTTGTTTTTTTTCTCTTACATGTGCAAGATGTCTCAATCTGATCCAGTCTTAGAATTCAATGTTGGATCCCTGCTGCCTGATAACAGTTCTACCAAAGCTAAGTGCATTTGTTGTAAACTTGTGGTGATTATACCTCCAGCTGTGGTTTGTAATAGTTGTCATGATAAACCTTTACATGCAGAAAATGTATCCATCAGTAGTAGTTCATTACCTGTTCCCTCAACATCTAATGCACAAGATGACCTGTAAATTTAAAATAATTTATTTCTGATTCTTTTCAGAAGGTTTTGTTTGCCATTCCGCCTTCTAATAAACGTAAAAGGTCTTTTAAAACTTCTCATAGGGTTGATAAAATTTCAAATGACCAGCAACATACTGAATTATCCTTCTCTGATGAGGATCTATCTGATTCAGAAGATCCTGCCTCAGATATTGACGCTGATAAATCCTCTTATTTATTTAAATTGGAGTATATTCGTTCTTTGTTAAAAGATGTGTTGATTACATTGGATATGGAGGAAACTAGTCCTTTTGATATTAAAACTAGTAAACGTTTAAACAGAAGGCTTTGTCTGCTATTCCGCCTTCTAATAAACGTAAAAGGTCTTTTAAAACTTCTCATATAATTGATGACATTTCTAATGACCGACAACATACTGAAATATCCTCCTGATGAGGATCTCTCTGATTCAGAAGATCCTACCTCAGACACTGACAAATCTTCTTATCTTTTCAAGATTGAGTATATTCGTTCCTTGTTAAAAGAAGTGTTGGTTACTTTGGATATTGAGGAGTCTAGTCCTCTTGATATCAAAACTAGTAAACGTTTAAATTCTGTTAATAAACCTCCTGTGGTTTCTCCTGAGGTTTTTCCAGTTCCTGATGCTATTTCTGATATTATTTCTAAGGAATGGAATAAGCCTGGTACTACTTTTATTCCTTCTTCAAGGTTTAAAAAATTGTATCCTTTGCCAGCAGTTAGATTGGAGTTTTGGGAAAAGATCCCCAAAGTTGATGGGGCTATCTTTACTCTTGCTAAACTTACTACTATTCCTATAGTACTTCTTTTAAAGATCCTTTAGATAGGAAACTTGAATCTTATCTAAGGAAAGCTTATTTATATTCAAGTCATCTTCTTCGGCCTGCAATTTCTTTGGCTGATGTTGCAGCTGCTTCAACTTTTTGGTTGGATACTTTAGCGCAACAAGTATCGGATCATGATTTGTCTAGCATTGTTAAGTTGATTCAACATGCTAATAATTTCATTTGTGATGCCATTTTTTATATCAAAATTGATGTTAAATCTATGTCTTTAGCTATTCTAGCTAGAAGAGCTTTGTGGCTCAAATCTTGGAATGCTGATATGACTTCTAAATCCAGATTATCTTTCTTTCCAAGGTAATAAATTATTTGGTTCTCAGTTGGATTCAATAATTTCAACTGTTACTGGGGGGAAGGGAGTTTTTTTGCCTCAGGATAAAAAAACTAAGGGTAAATCTAAAGCTTTTAACCTTTTTTGTTCCTTTCGACAAAATAAGGAACAGAAACCTAATCCTTCCACCAAGGAATCTGCTTCCAATTTGGAAGCCTTCTTCAAATTGGAATAAATCCAAGCCATTTAAGAGATCAAAACCAGCCCCCAAGTCTGCATGAAGGTGCGGCCCTCATTCCAGCTCAGCTGGTAGGGGCCAGATTGAATTTAATGATTTTGGACTGAATTGATCCAAACATCTTTGAAAAATTTTAGAGTATTGTGTCTCAGGGGTACAGAATAAGATTCGGAGTAAGACTGTCTGTGAGAAGATTTTTTTTCTCTCACGCATTCTGGTAAACCCAGTAAAGGCTCAGGCTTTTCTGAAGTGTGTTTCAGACCTGGAGTTGTCAGGGGTAATCATGCCAGTTCTGTTTCAGGATCAGGGTCTGGGGTTTTATTCAAATATATTCATTATCCCAAAGAAAGAAAATTCATTCAGACCAGTTTTGGATCTAAAGATTTTGAATCAATATGTACCAGAGTTTATATATGATTTTGAATTGATATGTACCAAAGAGTACCAACTTTCAAAATGGTGACTATAAGGACTATTCTGCCTTATGTTCAGCAAGGGCATTATATGTCCACAATAGACTTACAGGAAGCATATCTTCATATTCCGATTCATCCAGATCACTATCAGTTCCTGAGATTCTCTTTTCTAGACAAGCATTACCAATTTGTTGCTCTTCCTTTTGGCCTAGCGACAGCTCCAAGAATCTTTGCGAAGGTTCTAGGTGCCCTACTCTCTGTGATCAGAGAGCGGGGTATTGCGGTATTTCCTTATTTGGACGATATCTTGGTACTTGCTCAGTCTTTACGTTCTGCAGAATCTCACACAAATCAACTAGTGTTTCTTCGAAGACATGGCTGGAGGATCAATTTACCAAAAAAGTTCTTTGATTCCTCAGACAAGGGTAACCTTTTTAGGTTTCCAGATAGATATAGTGTCCATGACTCTGTCTCTAACAGCAAGAGACGTTTGAAATTGGTTGCAGCCTGTCGGAACCTTCAGTCTGTCATTCCCTTCAGTAGCTATGTGTATGGAAGTTTTAGGTCTCATGACTGCAGCATCTGACGCGATCCCCTTTGCTCGTTTTCATGAGAGACCTCTCCAGCTTTGTATGTTGAACCAATGGTGCAGGGATTATACAAGGATATCACAATTAATATCCTTAAATCCCAATGTTTCAACTATCTCTGACTTGGTGGTTAGATCACCATCGTATATTTCTAGCGGCCTCTTTCGTTCGTCCAACCTGAACTGTGATCACAACAGATGCTAGTCGTTCAGGTTGGCCAGCTATTTGGGGATCTCTGACAGCACATGGAGTTTGGAAATCTCAAGAGGCGAAATTACCAATCAATATTTTGGAACTCCGTGCGATTTTCAGGGCTCTTCAATTTTGGCCTCTGTTGAAGGCAGAATCGTTCATTTGTTTTCAGACTGACACTGTCACAACTGTGGCATATGTCAATCATTAGGGTGGGACTCAGTCCTCAAGCTATGAAAGAAGTATCTCGGATACTTGTTTGGGGCGGAATCCAGCTCCTGTCTAATTTCTGCGGTTCATATCCCAGGTATAGACAATTGGGAAGCGGATTACCTCAGTCGTCAGACTTTACATCCGGGAGAATGGTCTCTCCATCCAGATGTATTTTGTCAGATTGTACAGATGTGGGGGCTTCCAGAAATAGATCTGATGGCATCTCATCTAAACAAAAAACTTCCCAGGTACCTGTCTAGGTCCAGGGATCCTCAGGCGGAAGCAGTGGATGCATTGACACTTCCTTGGTGTTATCAACCTGCTTATATTTTCCCGCCTCTAGTTCTTCTTCCAAGAGTGGTCTCCAAGATCATCATGGAGCAATCGTTTGTGCTGCTGGTAGCTCCATCATGGCCTCACAGGTTTTGGTATGCGGATCTTGTTCGGATGTCCAGTTGCCAACCTTGGCCACTTCCACTACGGTCAGACCTATCTCAAGGTCTGTTTTTCCATCAGGATCTCAAATCATTAAATTTGAAGGTATGGAGATTGAACACTTAGTGCTTAGTCATAGAGGTTTTTCTGACTCTGGGATTAATACTATGTTGCAGGATCTGGAGATTTTATGATCCTGTTGGAATTGTTCGGGACGACCCAGTTTTTTCAGAGGGGGACTGTTTGCCATTACGGGCAGAATGTGCTTCCCTTTTTGGTGAGTTCTTCTTTGTTGCAATCAACAGTTGTGTCTAGATGATTCGTCATTCGATCTTGAACTTTGATTCAGGCTATGGCTTCCTCATATCATTGTGGGCATAGGCGCAGTTTTTGTCTGTTTCCTCCCCTTTGGGGGGGTGGTAGGATTACCTCAGTACTGGCTGGTGCTCGGAGGTAGGGTTTTTTTCCTCTCTGGAGGGTTGTTTTCCTGCCCTGCATACAGGAGGTCGGAGCAAGTAAATTTTATTGCTGTTATGCAGGGGGCAGCTTACTGCGGTTCTGTGGCTTGTTCTGTTCCGACTATTAGAGATTTAAGTCTCCCTGTTGACAATGACAGGGGTATTGTGCCAGAACTTCCTAAGCGGGTCTATTTGCTCTTTGTCTATACCAAGTCCTAGGGGGTTCTCCTTGGGAGTGCCCTTCATTTTGGAGGAACGGGTTGGGTTGGCACCCGAGCTCTGTTGGGGGGGGGGGAGTGAGCTCCTTTCCATTTCTCAGGGGGCTTGGGGTTTGGGATCTCCTTGTTTCCCTTGTCTATCAGACTTGCTTATCGCTTGGGCTAGTCTGGTGCTTGGAGCAGAATCTGAGATCTGTTTGCTATGCTAATTTAGTACTCGGGTTATATGAGTTTTTGGTGAGCCTTCCTTGGGGGGGGGGGCTCTGATTATCTTCCACGTTCATATCTTGTGGGAAGGTTTGGCTGCATCTTGGGAGTCGTCTTTGAATGACGGTAGAGTGCAATGTTTTGGCTCTTCAGGTGTTGACGTCAGGTGTTTGCCTATAGGAGCTTGGAGCGCGAGGCTTAGGGTTTTGGAATATTTCGATATTCTGAGCTGCTTTTCGGTGGTTTTTGGAGACCTTTTGTCTTCAGGTATCTCTTGGGTGTGGATACACTCTACTTAGGGAAGATTCTCCAGGATTTTTGATCCCTTGGATGCTGTGCAGACTGGGGTTTGGGTCTGTTTCCCTTTGTTTCTGCTGGATGGTTGGGTTCTTGCTAGCTTGGACCTGGTTTTCGGGTTTTTTAGCTTTGTGTCCTTAAGGCCCGTTTGTTGCCCCACTTCATGATTCTCTGGAGTCCTTTATGGATGACTTATCTGTGTCCTTTTCTCGTTTTGGGCAGAATCGGTGGTGTAGCCCTTTTCTCTAGTAACGGGTGTGTTGTTAGACCGACTGTCGGGGGGACGGTGTCTCTTCGGAGGCTTGTTTGTCTAACAAGGTTATGGACTTTGCTGGTCAGTGTCTATTGGGCCTTTTTCTTTTTCATTTTTTTTCTTGGCTTCGGAGGAAGCTGTTTTTTGATTGGGTAGGAGTTTTCAGGTCTGGTACCCTCAGAATGGGCCGCCTCTTTGTATCCTCCCGTTTTTGCATTCAGTGTCCTCTATAGCTTGGGTATTGTTTTCCCAAAAGTAATGAATGCAGCTGTGGACTCTTTGCGTTTATGAAGAAAAACTTAAATTATGCTTACCTTATTTTATTTTCTTCAGACGGAAAGAGTCCACAGCTCCCCGCCCTTATTTTTGTGTGGGGCGTCTGTCATTTTTGTTCTTTTGGCACCTTTTTCACCCTGATATTTCTCCTACTGTTCCTTGTTCCTTGGCAGAATGACTGGGGGATGGGGGAAGTGGGAGGGGTATTTAAGCCTTTGGCTGGGGTGTCTTTGCCTCCTCCTGGTGGCCAGGTTCTGAATTCCCAAAAGTAATTAATGCAGCTGTGGATTCTTTCCGTCTGAAGAAAAGAAAATTATAAGGTAAACATAATTTTTTTTTATGTTTACTTGGTTCTTTTCTTTCGGAATGATAGTCCATGTGGCCCCTCCTGTTAAATTGTTGGCAAACGTTCTAATTCTATATGTTAACTATGCTCATGGGAGGGATTTTAAAGGGACACTAAACACCTGCTGCAAATTCTGCAAACTAACTTCTGCTTTTAATTCATAAATGCACTCCAAATCTAGAAAAAAGGGATATTTAGGCAATCTGTGCATCTTACCCCCAGTTTATTCAAGAAGAGTGTTGTCAAACAGAATGGTGATACTGAGCTCAATGCTGCTATGTGTCCTGCCATGTTGTAATGCACGTTGCTCACAGGCAGTAGTCACATGATGTGAATGACAGATAATTGTATAAATAAAGTTAAGAGGATTATCAGAATGCTCCCTCACTGTGGTGCTAATAGAGTGCTGTATAAACATCATACGTGCCTCATTTATATAAATAAACATTCAGTTTGTGCATTCATTGTTTTAAAATCAAAGCACTGTTTTTTTTCTGTGTTAGAAGAAATACGTCTCCACAGCTAGAGGAATGTTTATTTTTGCTAATAGCTAGCTACACAGGAATTAGGGAGGAGGGGGAGAGGCATGCTCATAGCTGAATAAAGCTGTATTTAGTTCTACTACAAGATTTATGCACTTATTGCCATAGATTAGCAAGCTACACCGGGAGGAAAGGGGAGGAGGGAGGGGCATGCTCCATGGGAAGAAGGCAGCTGGATAACACAGTACTTCAAACATTTTACGGACTAGACATTGAAAAGATACTTACACTTAGTGCATAAATCTTGTAGTAAAATGTAAATACATAGTTATTCAGCTGCCTTCTTCACACAGAGCATGCCTCTCCCCCTCCTTCCTCCTCCCCGTGCAAAATAGTAAGGGAGTGACTGGACCCTTGTGATAGCAAGCCCATGTAGGTCTCCACATGTTAAGCAAACAGTACATGTTGGTGTGCAAGCTTCACAATGATTTTTATTTATGCAATTCTTGTAAAATCAACTTTATTTTTTTTCTAATATAGATTATTTCATTAGGTCCATAAATTGTCACACCTCTATAAGATTTACTCTCCCCCTCCCTCCTCCTCCCCGTGTAGCTTGCTATTTGCAAAAAAAAAAAACATTCCTCTTTCTTCTAACACAGAAAAAAAACAGTGCTTTGATTTTAAAACAATGAATGCACAAACTGAATGTTTATATGAATGAGACACATATGATGTTTATACAGCACTTGATAAGCACCACAGTGAGGGAGCATTCTGATAATCCTCTTAACTTTATTTATACCATTATCTGCCATGCACATCACATGACTGCTGTGCCCGTGTGGCAATATGGCGGCATACATAGCATTACCAAGCGCTGGATCAGCAGTCTGAAGACACTCTTCTTGAACTGTTTAGGGTAAACTGAGCATCAAGGATATGGATTAACGCTTAGTTTGTTATTATTTGTAAGTATAAGTTAGTTAAAACAATTTTTATAAGGTGTTATAGGTCCCTTTAATGTGGGTTCTTGACCTCCTAGTGGTGGGAAATATACCCCATGTAATATAGCAATTTGGACCATCATTCTGAAAGAAAATAAATGTATGCTTACCTGATAAAATTATTTATTTTTATTTTTTAATATTAACAGGCTCTGTTTTCACAGCAATTCAATATTCCCAATTTCACCATGTGCCTTCAAATATTTCTTAATCTACTTTTCCAAGAGGACATTATAATAGTGTCACTTTTCTAATCGTACTGTTTTTAGTGTTACACCAATTCCAGGTGTGTTAATATTATGCATTCTTATATATTTTAATTAATGGGAGGCTCTGTTAAGTGTCAAATGAAGTCAGTTATGTAATGTTACCTAAAAGCTATAGCTCCGTCTCTTTAGAATGATGCATTTTTTTAAGGAAATGCTGAGTGCACACCAGAAGGTGGTTTTTTTTGTTGTTGTTTTTTTGTTTTCACCCTTATCACTGAGGTTTCTGCCTTACTTAAAGGGACATGAAACCCAACATTTTTCTTTCATAATTCAGATAGAGAATACAATTGTAAACAACTTTCCAATTTACCTCTCATTTAATTTGCTTCCTTCGCTTGTTATCCTTTGCTGAAAGGTTTATCTATGTAAGCTCAGGAGCAGCAAAGAATCTAGGTTCTATCTGCTGATTGGCAGCTGCATATATTGTGATTGGCTCAGCCATTTGTTCAGTTAGAAAACAGTAGTGCATTGCTGCTCCTTCAACAAATGATACCAAGAGAATGAAACAAATTAGATAATAGAAGTAAATTAGAAGGTTATTTAAAATTGTATTATCTATCTGAATCATGAAAGAAAATTTTTGGTTTTCATGTCCCTTTAAAGAGGTGGCTTAATATTGGTTGGGTTGCTTTGTTGCCTTTGTATTCTTTCATTCACAATGTCAATGGAATTAGGGAAGCTCAAAAATGTTTAGTGTGTTAAACAAGATTGTCTTAAGACTTAAATGTTTTAGTTTTTCAGTTTTTTACCCTCTAACTTTGCTTTTTTTTTTGCAGGTGCTTCTGACCTCTGACAAAGCAGCAGCTAACTTCTCAGACCGATCTTTGCTTAAGAACTTGGGCCACTGGCTGGGAATGATCACCCTTGCAAAGAACAAACCCATCCTGCACACGGTCAGTGCCAACACAAAGCTTGGCAAAGGCTCAGCGGCTTTCTGTGTAGACACTGTACGTTACTTTACATATACTGCTTTAGGGTTACCTATTGAATTGTGCAGTCAGACAATACAGTCTAAATTGTCATGATTCAGAACATGAGATTTTAAACAACTTTTGTTGAAGGGTTAACCTAGATAAGCTATGAGCTTAGTAGCATGCACGTCTTTAGCATGCCATGGCTCAATGTTTGTGACTATATATAACATTTCTATTAAAATTGTTGGCTGCAAACATGCATACTCTTAAACTCACCTAAGATTACTCTAACAAACGATTCCAACAGGACCAAAGATAACTGAAAATTGAAGTAAATTGGAAAGTTGTTTAAAATTATATGCTCTACCCAATCATTTTGTTTTAATTTTGACTTTACTGTCCCTTTTATTGTAGCTGTTTAATATTAATGCTAATAGTTTGTGCTTACCAGCAACATTTTTCTGCCTATTCTTTACCTTTATGCAGGTAGATGAGAAAACAATTTTTTGTTGCTTTTTATTAGTTTTTTTTGTTTCAAAAACTTGAATAGCCACAACGCTATAGGTTTTATAAAGGTTTTTGTGGATTTAAATATATCTTGTACTTCCACTTTTAGGAACATACTGAAATATTTAATCACATTTGCACAAGTACCACTGCTAATTTACAATTTCAGTAACCGTTATTGTTTGCACTTTTATTTAATTTTTTTTTTTTTAATTCAGGCTCTCGCTTATCTTCATAAACGGGGAGAGTCCACAGCTGCATTCATTACTTTTGGGAAGTCAGAACCTGGCCACCAGGAGGAGGCAGACACCCCAGCCAAAGGGTTAAATACCTCCCCCACTTCCCTCATTCCCCAGTCATTCTTTTCTTTTCGTCACAGGAGGTTGGCAGAGAAATGTCGGAAGATTCAAGATAGTCTCTTATGGAGGGTAGTACTCTTCGAAATGGGATTGGAGTTTTAAGTAATCCTGTCAGCCTCTCAATGAGAGCATGGATGAATGTTAGAAAGTCCAGAGATGCAGGGAGAGTCTTTCTGCAAAACTATCCAGACTCATTTTAACAGTTCCTTAGCAATCAGCGTTGACGAGTTTCTACTTTCTTCACTCAAGTCCATGTCAGAATCGAAGCTATCATCTCTCACACTTGAAGGGCCGTGTTCCTGTTCCACAGCATAGATTCCGGTAAGATTGTTTCATATTACTTTGATGATGTGAATGTAATGTAAACGAAGAAGTCAGGGTCTCAGTGGGACTCCTTTATCTTTATGGAATCATGGGTTAATATCTCCTGAGGGGGGTTATTGAACAGGGGGGACTTTAATCATGTTTATGTGATTCTGTCTGTTAATGTGTAGTGAAAATTGGTCTCATGGCTATATCGGAACATAACAGCCTTTTCTCTTGTTAAGTGTAGTCAGTCCACGGGTCATCCATTACTTATGGAATATATCTCTTCCTAACAGGAAGCTGCAAGAGGATCACCCAAGCAGAGCTGATATATAGCTCCTCCCCTCACATGTCATATTCAGTCATTCTCTTGCAGCCTAACTAACGATAGGTCGCTGTGAGAGGTCTGTGGTGTTTTTTAACTTAGTTTATTTCTTCAATCAAAAGTTTGTTATTTTAAATGGCACCGGAGTGTGCTTTTTGTTCTCAGGCAGCATTAGAAGAAGAATCTGCCTGCGTTTTCTATGATCTTAGCAGACGTAACTAAGATCCACTGGCTGTTCTCATCTGAGGAGTGAGGTAACTTCAGAAAAGGGGAATAGCATGCAGGGCCCCCCTGCAAACGAGGTATGTGCAGTAAATTATTTTTCTGAGGAATGGAATTGACTGAGAAAATACTGCTAATACCAATGTAATGTAAGTTAAGCCTTAAATGCAGTGATAGCGACTGGTATTAGGCTGATGAGTGTGTGTACACTGAATGTATTTTTCTAAGGAATGGAACTGACTCTGAAAATACTGTCAATACTGAAATAATGTATGAGCCTTAACTGCAGTAAAAGCGACTGGTAGCAGGCTTATTAATAACACTTCATAACTTTTAAAATGTATGTTTAAAACGTTTACTGGCATGTTAATAGTTTTTTGTGAGGTACTTGGTGATAAAACTTATTGGGGCATGATTTTTACCACATGGCCATCTTTGTTTTCTGCATAGAAAGTTATCTGAGCTTCCCCACTGTTGTAATATGAGTGGGAGGGGCCTATTTTAGCGCTTTTTTGCGCAGTAAAAATTCAGTCACAATCTGTCTACTTCATCCTCCATGATCCAGATCGTCTCTAGAGAGCTCAGGGGTCTTCAAAATTCATTTTGAGGGAGGTAATCAGTCACAGCAGACCTGTGACAGTGTGTTTTGACTGTGATAAAAACGTTAATTATTAAATTGTTATCCGTTTTTTGGTATTAAGGGGTTAATCATCCATTTGCTGGTGGGTGCTATCCTTTGCTAACTTAATACATTTACTGTGAAAAATTGGTTGCTATAACTATTTTGGTTCACTGTTATTTCAACTGTAACAGCTTTTCGTGCGTCTTAAAGGCACAGTAGCGTTTTTTATATTGCTTGTAAATTTATTTAGAAAAGTATTTCCAAGCTTGCTAGTCTCATTGCTAGTCTGTTTAAACATGTCTGACACAGATGAATCTCTGTTTAATATGTTTAAAGGCCAATGTGGAGCCCAATAGAAATTTGTGTACTAATTGCATTGATGTTACTTTAAATAAAAGTCAATCTTTACATGTAAAGAAATTATCACCAGACAACGAGGGGGAAGTTATGCCGACTAACTCTCCTCACGTGTCAGTACCTTCGCCTCCCGCTCAGGAGGTGCGTGATTTTGTGGCGCCAAGTACATCAAGGAGGCCCTTACAAATCACTTTGCAAGACATGGCTACTGTTATGACAGAAGTATTATCTAAATTGCCAGAATTAAGAGGCAAGCGCGATAGCTCTGGGTTAAGGACAGAGCGCGCGGATGAGGTGAGAGCCATGTCAGATACTGCGTCACAGTTTGCAGAACATGAAGACGGAGAGCTTCATTCTGTGGGTGACGGATCTGATCCAGGGAGACTGGATTCAGAGATTTCTAATTTTAAATTTAAGCTTGAGAACCTCCGCATATTGCTAGGGGAGGTATTAGCGGCTCTGAATGATTGTAACACGGTTGCAATTCCAGAAAAATTATGTAGGTTGGATAGATACTATGCGGTACCGGTGCGTATTGACGTGTTTCCTATACCTAAAAGGCTTACAGAGATTATTAGCAAGGAGTGGGATAGACCTGGTGTGCCTTTTTCCCCTCCTCCCATATTTAGGAAAATGTTTCCTATAGACGCCACCACACGAGACTTATGGCAGACGGTCCCTAAGGTGGAGGGAGCAGTTTCTACTTTAGCTAAGCGTACCACTATCCCGGTGGAGGATAGTTGTGCCTTTTCAGATCCAATGGATAAGAAATTAGAGGGTTACCTTAAGAAAATGTTTGTTCAACAAGGTTTTATCTTACAGCCCCTTGCGTGCATTGCGCCTGTCACTGCTGCGGCGGCATTCTGGTTTGAGTCTCTGGAAGAGGCCATTCGCACAGCTCCATTGGATGAAATTATGAACAAGCTTAAAGCACTTAAGCTAGCTAACGCATTTGTTTCTGATGCCGTCGTACATTTAACCAAACTTACGGCTAAGAACTCCGGATTCGCCATCCAAGCGCGCAGAGCGCTATGGCTTAAATCCTGGTCAGCTGACGTGACTTCTAAATCTAAATTGCTTAATATTCCTTTCAAAGGGCAGACCGGCTTGAAAGAAATTATAGCTGACATTACGGGAGGTAAGGGCCATGCTCTACCTCAGGACAGGGCCAAATCAAAGGCCAAACAGGATCTAGTGGGGGGCAGACTTTCTCTCTTCGCCCAGGCTTGGGCAAGAGATATCCAGGATCCCTGGGCGTTGGAGATCATATCTCAGGGATATCTCCTGGACTTCAAAACTTCTCCTCCACGAGGGAGATTTCATCTTTCAAGGTTATCAGCAAACCAAATAAAGAAAGAGGCGTTTCTACGCTGTGTACAAGACCTCTTACTAATGGGGGTGATCCACCCAGTTCCGCGGACGGAACACGGGCAAGGATTCTATTCAAATCTATTTGTGGTTCCCAAGAAAGAGGGAACCTTCAGACCAATCTTGGACTTAAAAATCCTAAACAAATTCCTAAGAGTTCCATCATTCAAAATGGAAACTATTCGAACCATCCTTCCCATGATCCAAGAGGGTCAGTACATGACCACAGTGGACTTAAAGGATGCCTACCTTCACATACCGATTCACAAGGATCATTATCGGTACCTAAGATTTGCTTTCCTAGACAGGCATTACCAGTTTGTAGCTCTTCCCTTCGGATTAGCTACGGCTCCAAGAATCTTTACAAAAGTTCTGGGCTCACTTCTGGCGGTACTAAGACCGCGAGGCATAGCGGTGACTCCGTACCTAGACGACATTCTGATACAAGCGTCAAGTTTTCAAACTGCCAAGTCTCATACAGAGATAGTTCTGGCATTTCTGAGGTCGCATGGGTGGAAGGTGAACGTGGAAAAGAGTTCTCTATTCCCACTTACAAGAGTTCCCTTTCTAGGGACTCTTATAGATTCTGTAGAGATGAAAATTTACCTGACAGAGGCCAGGTTATCAAAACTTCTAAATGCTTGCCGTGTCCTTCATTCCATTCCACACCCGTCAGTAGCTCAGTGCATGGAAGTAATCGGCTTAATGGTAGCGGCAATGGACATAGTGCCATTTGCGCGCCTGCATCTCAGACCGCTGCAATTGTGCATGCTAAGTCAGTGGAACGGGGATTACTCAGATTTGTCCCCCCTGCTAAATCTGGATCAAGAGACCAGAGATTCTCTTCTATGGTGGCTTTCTCGGCCACATCTGTCCAAGGGGATGACCTTTCGCAGGCCAGATTGGACGATTGTAACAACAGACGCCAGCCTTCTAGGCTGGGGCGCAGTCTGGAACTCCCTGAAGGCTCAGGGACTATGGACTCAGGAGGAGAAACTCCTCCCAATAAATATTCTGGAATTAAGAGCAATATTCAATGCTCTCCTAGCTTGGCCTCAGTTAGCAACTCTGAGGT
The DNA here is from genome assembly GCF_027579735.1 of Bombina bombina. NCBI lineage: Eukaryota > Metazoa > Chordata > Amphibia > Anura > Bombinatoridae > Bombina > Bombina bombina. The sequence goes on from NC_069499.1 coordinate 1,338,718,923, forward strand.
TCATCAGATTTCAGTCGGACAACATCACGACTGTGGCTTACATCAACCATCAAGGGGGAACCAGAAGTTCCCTAGCGATGTTGGAAGTCTCAAAGATAATTCGCTGGGCAGAGTCTCACTCTTGCCACCTGTCAGCGATTTACATCCCAGGCGTGGAGAACTGGGAGGCGGATTTTCTAAGTCGCCAGACTTTGCATCCGGGGGAGTGGGAACTTCATCCGGAGGTCTTTGCTCAACTGATTCATCGTTGGGGCAAACCAGATCTGGATCTCATGGCGTCTCGCCAGAACGCCAAGCTTCCTTGTTACGGATCCAGGTCCAGGGACCCAGGAGCGGTGCTGATAGATGCTCTGACAGCCCCTTGGGTCTTCAACATGGCGTATGTGTTTCCACCATTCCCGATGCTTCCTCGTTTGATTGCCAAGATCAAACAGGAGAGAGCTTCGGTGATTCTGATAGCGCCTGCGTGGCCACGCAGGACCTGGTATGCAGACCTAGTGGACATGTCGTCCTGTCCACCGTGGTCTCTGCCTCTGAGACAGGACCTTCTAATTCAGGGTCCTTTCAACCATCCAAATCTAATTTCTCTGAGGCTGACTGCATGGAGATTGAACGCTTGATTCTATCAAAGCGTGGCTTCTCGGAGTCGGTTATTGATAGCTTAATACAGGCTAGGAAGCCTGTTACCAGAAAAATTTACCATAAGATATGGCGTAAATATTTATATTGGTGCGAATCCAAGAGTTACTCATGGAGTAAGGTTAGGATTCCTAGGATATTGTCCTTTCTACAAGAGGGTTTAGAAAAGGGCTTATCTGCTAGTTCGTTAAAGGGACAGATTTCTGCTCTGTCTATTCTTCTACACAAACATCTGGCTGAAGTTCCAGACGTTCAGGCTTTTTGTCAGGCTTTAGCTAGGATTAAGCCTGTGTTTAAGACTGTTGCTCCGCCGTGGAGCTTAAACTTAGTTCTTAACGTTCTTCAAGGCGTTCCATTTGAACCCCTTCATTCCACTGATATCAAGCTGTTATCCTGGAAGGTTCTGTTTTTGATGGCTATTTCCTCGGCTCGAAGAGTCTCTGAGTTATCTGCCTTACATTGTGATTCTCCTTATCTGATTTTTCATTCAGACAAGGTAGTTCTGCGTACTAAACCTGGGTTCTTACCTAAGGTAGTTACTAACAGGAATATCAATCAAGAGATTGTTGTTCCATCACTTTTTCCTAACCCTTCTTCAAAGAAGGAACGACTTTTGCATAATCTGGACGTAGTCCATGCCCTGAAGTTCTATTTGCAGGCAACTAAAGATTTTCGTCAAACTTCTTCCCTGTTTGTCGTTTACTCTGGACAGAGAAGAGGTCAAAAGGCTTCGGCTACCTCTCTCTCTTTTTGGCTTCGTAGCATAATACATTTAGCCTATGAGACTGCTGGACAGCAGCCTCCTGAAAGGATTACAGCTCATTCTACTAGAGCTGTGGCTTCCACCTGGGCCTTTAAAAATGAGGCCTCTGTTTAACAGATTTGCAAGGCTGCAACTTGGTCTTCACTTCACACTTTTTTTCAAAATTTTACAAATTTGACACTTTTGCTTCTTCGGAGGCTATTTTTGGGAGAAAGGTACTTCAGGCAGTGGTTCCTTCTGTTTAATGTTCCTGCCTTGTCCCTCCCTTCATCCGTGTACTTTAGCTTTGGTATTGGTATTCCATAAGTAATGGATGACCCGTGGACTGACTACACTTAACAAGAGAAAACATAATTTATGCTTACCTGATAAATTTATTTCTCTTGTAGTGTAGTCCGCCCTGTCTTTAAGGCAGATCTAAATTTTAATTAAACTCCAGTCACCACTGCACCCTATGGTTTCTCCTTTCTCGTCTGGTTTTGGTCGAATGACTGGATATGAAATGTGAGGGGAGGAGCTATATAGCAGCTCTGCTTGGGTGATCCTCTTGCAGCTTCCTTTTAGGAAGAGATATATTCCATAAGTAATGGATGACCCGTGGACTGACTACACTACAAGAGAAATAAATTTATCAGGTAAGCATAAATTATGTTTTTGTCAGGCTGCGCAGCCCTGGTGGCCTTAGCACACTTTTTTTTTCTGGCCTGCATGGTGTACCTTGTGACTAGGCTTGGTCACGTTCTGTTCTCCATTTCCGTATTCCTGACAGTGTGGTGACGGAGAGAATCTGTTCGCTTTTTGTCTGTCTGGGCCACAGGAGATGGTGAGTGCTCCGGCCATTGGGGGGTGTAAGGTGCCGTTTTTATTTTTTTCTATCCATAATTATCTATCACCAAGTATTGGAGGATTCTGATTTTTTGGAGATGGATGTTTCTGATTCAGATTCTGTCCCTAATGCCGTTACCCCTTCTCCGGAAGGCGGCTTGTTTCCTCCAGAGGTTACGGCACAGTTCCGCATGGCCATATCTATGGCGTTGGCACATTTACATCTTCCAGAGAGGGAGGTGTTGCTGAGATATTGTCCGTGTTCTGCTAACCATGGCTCGTCAGGCGTGGGATCGTCTGGGTCAGGTCAGCCATCTGGGGAAGTGGTTTCCTCACCTGCCCTGGCGGAAGTAAGTCTTTTCGTTATAGACTGGCGCGCCTTCGTGTCCTGCTGCGGCATATTTTGGCGGTGCTGGAGGATCCCAGTCCTAATAGGTTGGTGGATCCGCGGTCTTCTGTTCCAGACGGCAAGCTGGGTTAGACGTGTGGGGATGCCGTTAATCTCCTTATCGTCTTCAATTTCCTTTTTTTTTGGGTATCTTATTCCAGTTCTGAGCTTTGAAGGAATGGGGTCTCTGATTGGCTGGTCCGGTTAGTGTACCCATTCTTGTTGGGCGTTCACTTACGGGTTCTGCCTTTTTCTTGGATCCGGTTAGGATGGGTTTACTTTCTTTTGGTAGCTCATGTCTGTTATAATTTTTCCGTTGGGAAACATTTCTTCTCTTGAATTTGATACTGGTGGTTTTGTGTTTGCTTGAGCACTTCCGCGGAAGTCACATGTTAAGGTTTCCGTACATTTTGTCCTTAGTTTTGTCGATCCTATGGGGTCTTGATTTTTCTATGGCCTGGGTCAGTTTGAATGCCCTATGTTACAGGCTGGTCCTGGTCGGGCGTTTATCTCTGTTCCTTAGGGCTTATATCATCCACATGGTGCCGGTGTATGGCGTGGTTAACGCTGAAAAACGCGTAGCATGTAATACTGACTTGTTTTTATGATTGTATCACAGTTCATTGTAACATATATATATATATATATATATATATATATATATATATATATATATATATATATATATATATATATATATATCATATAAAAAAGTTTCACTTTTTTAACATCTTGAGTCTCCTTTTGCATACGGCTATCAACGGTAAACAAAGAACACACTGAGACTTGTTGCATTTGCCTTTGTGATTGATATGTGCACTGGATCACTATAATCACCCAATAGGTGTCACTTGCACTATTGTGTGCGCTTCCAGTTGTGAGTACCCTTACATCTGGGATTTGGATACGGGGTGCCTTTACTTTATTACTCTGCACTGGGAGTCGCCCTTATTTCCACTCTTTAGATCGTTGAATATTGCACCGATTCCAGGAGGAGCTGCCCATTCCTGTGCACAGTTACCTGGGACACTAGACAGTCTCCCTAGGCATTATCTTTGCCTTTTTATATTGTGAGTATATCAGCATTTGCATTTCTATTACGCAACCTATTGGCTACACTAGGAGGCGCCCTTTCTTTTTCTTTTTATCGGTGTAACTGGCTGCCTGGTTGGAGGTTGAGTTTCTCACTCGGATGAGGAGTTAGTTTCTCTTTGGGTTCTCTTCAGATTGAATTATGCTTTTGCTTTTTGCTAGTGTTTGTAAAGTGGAATTTCCATGAGCTTCAATAAATTTGAGGCTCTGCCCATGCAGGGCTACATTGGGAACAGAAGGTCTCCTCTCCATGACGTCAGGCTGGTTCTCGTCTCTTCTTTTAACCAGGAGCATCAGACTAGGTGTTACAGCTAGTACCCGTTCACTGATGGGTTACAAATGGCCTCGCCTAAATCGTGTTTGCAGACGACCAAAGGATTGCACTCAGTCCTTGCGGTTCCCTCCTTTGTCCTTCCTGGAAGTCTTGATGATCGGGGAATTTTGTTTCCTTTGTCCTTTTGGGCATTACCAGTCACTTTTGGTGCTGGGTCCGTTGCCCGGAGCGAGAGTCAGGCATGTGTCTGATCCATTGATCTTTGGCCGCGTATCATAGTTTGATATTGTGAGTCTTCCATAAGAGGAGGCTTTGTGGTAGATCCTTCTCGGCAGGCAGTTTCTCTACTGTTTTTCCGGGTTCTGGTCTCTTCTTTCCGGTCCTTTTTGGGAAGTAGTTGTTCTGCACTCTTGAAGTGCTTCTTTGAGGATGGTCCGGTGCAGTTTAATGCCTAGGGTTGGCAACTTGGGCCGCCAAGTCCGCCGTTGCTGCAGGACGCCTGTGGCTTTGGAGGAGTATATTCAGATATTTTGATACTGTTTCATCGGCTTCCGGTGACAGTTTTGTCTTTGGTTGTTCTTTCCTGGGTGCGAGTTGGCACTCTGTATAGGGAAGGGGTTTTCCTTCTCCTTTTCAGTCTGAGGGCATTAATTCTTGGTCACTCTACAGATAGGGATTTCTCCCTTTGCCCTGTTTAGAGGTAGTTTTTTTTTTAATTGGTTTTGCCTTGTTTCATTCTGGGTTACTCTTTTGGAGTTACCTTTGAGTTTTCTTTCGCCCTAGTCTCTTATCCGAGTCCTCCTTCTTCCCTTTTGGGGGAATGTGGATGTTCCACTTAATTTGGGTAGTGGGTGAATTTGTTATGCGGGCTGAGTACCTGCAGAACTTTGTTTCCTCAGGGACTTTTTGGTCCGGTCGAGTCTAACCTGAGCAGTCTCTAGCAAAGGCCTTGCTTGTTCAAACTGTTGGGCAGTTACATAGGCTGTTTCTTTTTCTCCCTTCAGCTTCTAGTGAAGCAGTTTTCTTGTCGGGAGTTTGGGTGTTTTCAGGCTGAAGTGCCCTCAGAATGGGCCGTCTTTTGTACCTGCCTGTTTTGCATTCAGTGTCCTCTAGCTTGGGTATTGTTTTCCCAAAAGTAATGAATGCAGCTGTGGACTCTCCCCGTTTATGAAGAAAAACTTAAATTATGCTTACCTGATAATTTTCTTTTCTTCAGACGGGGAGAGTCCACAGAGCCCGCTTTTTTGTTTTTTGTTCTTCTGGCACATTTTTCACCCTGATATTTCTCCTACTGTTCCTTGTTCCCTTGGCAGAATGACTAGGGGATGAGGAAAGTGGGAAAGCTATTTAAGCCTTTGGCTGGGGTGTCTCTGCCTACTCCTGGTGGCCAGGTTCTGAATTCCAAAAAGTAATGAATGCAGCTGTGGACTCTTCCCGTCTAAAGAAAATTATCAGGTAAGCATAATTTAAGTTTTTACTCTAACATACCCTTATATTTTCTAGTCTTAACATTTGTTCCCCTAAGTTAAACGAGCAATATCAAGTCTGTTTTCTATGTATTAATACCTATAGTTAGAACTTAATTTGTCTGTACTGAAACCTGTGACATTCTTGTTTTGGTATGTTTGAATGTTTTTAGTTCGAAATATCTTAAGCAAACAAGGTATTGTTGAACAATTAGAGCAAATATACAAAAGCACAGTGAGTAAAGGTGAAGTTTATATTTGTTTGGTCATATTCCTTGCTAAAAAAAATCATTGGTGTCCAAAAAATTGACTTGTGTTATGCCCACTGCATGTATTTCACTAAATGCAGTGACCTGGCATGTGGAAATAGTTTTACATTAAAAACACTTTTTTTCTTTACATAAATATTCAGTTTTCTATATATCATTGTTTTATAGCATGAGGCTTGTAGAATCTTTCATTGAGGTACATCGTATTTTAAAATGAAATGGCTTCATAAACCAAGCTTTACTCACATAACCTATTCGTAAATGATATCTTGGTTTTTCCTTCTATTGGCAGTGAGAGTCCACGATGACATTCATGACCTATGGGAAATACTATTCCTGGCCAGCAGGAGGATGCAAAGACACCACAAACAAGACTCTAAATATCTCTCTCACTTCCCCTACCCTCCAGTAGTCTCTTGCCTCGTTTCATAGAGGTAGGCAGAGGTGTGCTCTGTAATAGAGAAGTTTATCATGGTTTGGCTCAGGAGAGCTGGGTATCATATATTCATATAACTCTCAAAGGAGTATTGGAATATATAATATTGGTTGATGCTGGGTTTCTCATGCTTCTTTCCAGTCTACTTTATCCCCTTTATCCCCTTTCCAGTCTACTTTATCCCCTTTCTGATAATGCATTGTGTTTCACACTAAATTACAGACTCGTATGAGTGAGTTGTCCCCTCTTTCATGGCATTTTGTCTAATAAAGAGGTGATGTAAGTCTGGTCCCAGTTATGTGTTGGCCTTCTTGACAGATTGCAATTTGCCACTGTTACCCGGAGTACCGGGAATGGTGGAACAGTGCTTTGGCATGGTGGTATGCAGGTTGCCAACAAGAGTTATCTATATGGTCCATTTAGGAACATTAGATTGTGGGGGGCTAGGTGCTCGTACAGGAGCTACACTCATGGTTAGTTGCACAAACTATCCCTTACGATATTCTAGTTACTTCAAACCGCAGGCTTCGTCCTAATGCATCCTTGTGGTAGATGGCGATATCGGTCCTGTTTCAGGTACAATGGCCGACTCCGTGGAGAGTTGGGGGGTTCCTCCTTCGGGGGACCCTGTTGATGATAAATGTTTGCCTTGTTTTGAGCAGAGCTGTGTCATTTGGTTCACAGAGACTGTGCTTTTTGTCTCTCTCATGCTCTGAGATCTTACTCTGGAGGCCCAGGTTCTCAGACTGCGAATGAGGATACAGGTTCATTGTCTGCAGTGGATACTGTTGGGACTTCCAAGCTCCCAAGGGGTATATACCTGACCCACAGTCCACGTGAGAGTCTTCGGTGGCTCCAGGGCTTGGTGGAGAGTATGACTCAACTCTGGCTTGGGCGAGTCTGTCTGTTGACTACCTTATGGCTCTTATATGGGTGGATGTATCGTATGAGTTAAGTGATGGCCAAGTATCAGGTTTTCACTGGGGGGTTGGGGGGGGGGCAAGGGTATACTTCTCTCTGGTTGGGAGCCTGGGTGTGGCGATAGATGCCACAGCGTCAATTCTGGGAAGACTTCTTAAGTGGATCCTTCAGTTGCTTTTTAAAAGGACTTTGCTCCCATTGACTCCAGCGAATAAGTTTAATGTGCAGCAGCTTTGGCTTCTTTTTTGGATAGGGTCTTGTCTACCCCGGAGACCTAGGTGGCTTCGCTGTCTGGAGTAGGATATTTTCCTAGTACGGCTTGGGGCCTGGTTCTAGGCAGAGAAAGCCGGATGTTTTCCTTATTATTGATGAGATCATTTATTTCATGTAATTGGCAAGAGTCCATGAGCTAGTGACGTATGGGATATACAATCCTACCAGGAGGGGCAAAGTTTCCCAAACCTCAAAATGCCTATAAATACTACACCCCTCACCACACCCACAGTTCATTTTTACAAACTTTGCCTCCTATGGAGGTGGTGAAGTAAGTTTGTGCTAAGATTTCTACGTTGATATGCGCATTTTGAAGCCCGGTTCCTCTGAGTACAGTGAATGTCAGAGGGATGTGAAGGGAGTATCACCTATTGAATGCAATGGTTTTCCTCACGGGGATCTATTTCATAGGTTCTCTGTTAACGGTCGTAGAGATTCATCTCCTACCTCCCTTTTCAGATCGACAATATACTCTCATATTCCATTACCTCTACTGATAACAGTATTAGTACTGGTTTGGCTATCTGCTATATGTGGATGGGTGTCTTTTGGTAAGTATGTTTTCATTACTTAAGACACTCTCAGCTATGGTTTGGCACTTTATGTATTTATATAAAGTTCTAAATATATGTATTGTACTTATATTTGCCATGATTCGAGTTTCAGTATATTTCCTTTTGCAGACTGTCAGTTTCACATCTGGGAAATGTATTTTTTAGGAAAATGTATTTCTTACCTGGGGTATAGTGTTTTTTTTCTCAATTGACTGTCATTTTCAAATTCGTATGCAGAGTTAGGCTTGCGAGGACGCAAAATGCAAGTTTATTGCGTCATTCTTGGAGCAAGATTTTTTTGGTGGCGAAGTTATGTTAGTTGACGCAAATTCGTAATTTCTGGCATCTTAGTTGACGCCGGGTCCTTTCACAAGGTTGCGTCATCTATGACGCGAGTGTGTCGTTTCCGGACGTTTCTGGCGCCCAAAAATATTTTTCTGTTTGTGCGTCATACTTGGCGCCAAATATTTTCATTATTTAAGATCCCATTCTTTTGTGCCTCCTGCCTTTTTTCTGTCTGAGGGCTATGCTGTTTGCATTTTTTTTTCCATTCCTGAAACTGCCATATAAGGAAATTGATTATTTTGTTTTATATGTTTTTTTCTCTTACATTTGCAAGATGTCTCAATCTGATCCGGTCTCAGAAATCACTGTTGGAACCCTTCTGCCTGATAACAGTTCTACCAAAGCTAAGTGCATTTGTTGTAAACTTGTGGAGGTTATACCTCCAGCTATGGTTTGTAATAGTTGTCATGATAAACTTTTATATGCGGAGAATGTATCCATCAGTAGTAGTTCATTACCTTTTGCTGTCCCCTCAACATCTAATGCACAAAATATACCTATAAATTTAAAAGAATTTATTCTATTCAGAAGGCTTTGTCTGCAATTCCGCCTTCTAATAAACGTAAAAGGTCTTTTTAAAACTTCTCATAGGGTTGATGAAATTTCAAATGACCAGCAACATACTGAATTATCCTTCTCTGATGAGGATCTGATTCAGAAGATCCTGCCTCAGATATTGACACTGACAAATCCTCTTATTTAAAATGGAGTATATTCGTTCTTTGTTAAAAGAAGTGTTGATTACATTAGATATGGAGGAAACTAGTCCTCTTGATATTAAAACTAGTACACGTTTAAATTCAGTTTATAAACCTCCTGTGGTTATTCCAGAGTTTTTTTTCCAGTTCCTGATGCTATTTCTGATATGGTTTCTAAGGAATGGAATAGGCCTGGTACTTCTTTTATTCCTTCTTCAAGGTTTAAAAAATTGTATCCTTTGCCAGCAGTTAGATTGGAGTTTTGGGAAAAGATCCCCAAAGTTGATGGGGCTATCTCTACTCTTGCTAAACGTACTACTATTCCTACGGAAGATAGTACTTCTTTTAAAGATCCTTTAGATAGGAAACTTGAATCTTATCTAAGGAAAGCTTATTTATATTCAGATCATCTTCTTAGGCCTGCAATTTTTTTTGCTGATGTTGCAGCTGCTTCAATTTTTTTGGTTGGAAACTTTAGCGCAACAAGTATCGGCTCATGATTTGTCTAGCATTGTTAAGTTGATTCAACATGCTAATTTCGTTTGGGATGCCATTTTTTATATTTTCAAAATTGATGTTAAATCTGTGTCTTTAGCTATTTTAGCTAGAAGAGCTTTGTGGCTCAAATCTTGGAATGCTGATATGACTTCTAAATCCAGATTGCTATCTCTCTCTTTCCAAGGTAATAAATTATTTGGTTCTCAGTTGGATTCAATAATTTCAGCTGTCACTGGGGGGAAGGGAGTTTTTTTTTGCCTCAGGATAAAAGACCTAAGGGTAAATCTAAAGCTTCCAACCGTTTTCACTCCTTTCGACAAAATAAGGAACAGAAACCTTCTCCTTACCCCAAGGATTCTGCTTCCAATTGGAAGCCTTCTTCAAATTGGAATAAATCCAAGCCATTTAAGAGATCAAAACCAGCCCCCAAGTCCGCATGAAGGTGCGGCCCTCATTCCAGCTCAGCTGGTAGGGGGCAGATAAAAATTTTTCAAAGATGTTTGTATCAATTCAGTCCAAAATCATTGGATTCAGAGTATTGTCTCTCGGGGGTACAGAATAGGATTCAGAGTAAGACAGCCTGTTAGAAGATTTTTTTTTTCACGCATTCCGGCAAACCCAGTAAAGGCTCAGGCTTTCCTGAAGTGGGTTTCAGACCTGGAGTTATCAGGGGTAATCATGCCAGTTTCGTTTCAGGTTTTATTCAAATCTATTCATTGTCCCAAAGAGAAAATTAATTCAGACCAGTTTTGGATCTAAAGATTTTTAATCAATATGTAAGAGTACCAACTTTCAAAATGGTGACTATAAGGACTATTCTGCCTTTTGTTCTGCAAGGGCATTATATGTCCACGATAGACTTACAGGATGCATATCTTCATATTCTCATTCATCCAGATCACTATCAGTTCCTGAGATTCTCTTTTCTAGACGAGCATTACCAATTTGTTGCTCTTCCTTTTGGCCTAGCGACAGCTCCAAGAATCTTTTCAAAGGTTCTAGGTGCCGTACTCTCTGCAATCAGAGAGCGGGGTATGGCTGCATTTCCTTATTTGGACGATATCTTGGTACTCGCTCAGTCTTTACGTTCTGCAGAATCTCACACAAATCAACTAGTGTTGTTTCTTCAAAGACATGGTTGGAGGATCAATTTACCAAAAAGTTCTTTGATTCCTCAGACAAGGGTAACCTCTTTAGGTTTACAGATAGATTCATTGTCCATGACTCTTATCTCTAACAGACAAGAGACGATTAAAATTGGTTTCAGCTTGTCGGAACCTTCAGTCTCAATCATTCCCTTCAGTAGCTATGTGCATGGACGTTTTAGAACTCATGACTGCAGCATCAGACGCGATCCCCTTTGCTTGTTTTCAAATGGACCTCTCCAGCTTTGTATGCTGAATCAATGGTGCAGGGATTATACAAAGATATCCCAATTAATATCCTTAAATCCCAATGTTCGACTCTCTCTGACTTGGTGGTTAGATCACCATCATATAGTTCAAGGAGCCTCTTTTGTTCTTCCAACCTGGACTGTGATCACAACAGATGCAAGTCTTTCAGGTTGGGGAGCTGTCTGGGGATCTCTGACAGCACAAGGGGTTTGGAAATCTCAAGAGTCGAGGTTACGAATCAAAATTTTAGATCTCCGTGCTATTTTCAGGGCTCTTCAGTTTTGGCCTCTGTTGAAGAGCGAACCGTTCATTTGTTTTGACAGACAGACAATATCACAACTGTGGCATATGCCAATCATCAGGGTGGGACTCGCAGTCCCCAAGCTATGAAAGAAGTATCTCGGATACTTTCTTCGGCGGAATCCAGCTCCTGTCTTATTTCTGCGGTTCATATCCCAGGTGTAGACAATTGGGAAGAGGATTATCTCAGCCGTCAGACTTTACATCCGGGGGAGTGGTCGCTCCATCCTGATGTATTTTTTCAGATTGTTCAGATGTGGGGTCTTCCAGAAATAGATCTGCTGGCTTTCCATCTAAACAAGAAACTGCGCAGGTACCTGTCCAGGTCCAGGGATCCTCAGGCGGAGTCAGTGGATGCGTTAGCAGTTCCTTGGTGTTACCAACCTGCTTATATCTTTCCACCTATAGTTCTTCTTCCAAGATTGATTTCCAAGATCATCATGGAACAATAGTTTGTGTTGCTGGTAACTCCAGCATGGCCTCACAGGTTTTGGTATACGGATCTTGTTCGGATGTCTAGTTGCAAACCTTGGCCACGTCCTTTAAGACCAGACCTTCTGTCTCAAGGTCTGTTTTTCCATCAGGATCTCAAATCATTAAATTTGAAGTTATGGAAATTGAACGCCTAGTGCTTAGTCATAGAGGTTTATCTGACTCTGTGATTAATACTATGTTACAGGCTCGTAAATCTGTTTCTAGGAAGATTTATTATCGAGTTTGGAGGTCTTATATTTCGTGGTGTTCTCATAAATTCTCCTGGCATTCTTTTTGAATTCCTAGAATTTTACAGTTTCTTCAGGATGGTTTTGATAAGGGTTTGTCTGCAAGTTACTTGGAGGGACAAATCTCTGCTCTTTCTGTTTTATTTCACAGAAAGATTGCTAAGCTTCCTGATATTCACTGTTTTGTACAGGCTTTGGTCCGTATCAAGCCTATCATTAAATCAATCTCTCCTCCTTGGAGTCTTAATTTGGTTTTGAAGGTTTTACAGGCTACTTCCTTTTGAGCCTATGCATTATTTAGACATTAAACTACTTTTCTTGGAAAGTGTTGTTCCGTTTGGCAATCTCTTCTGCTAGAAGAGTTTCTGAATTATCTGCTCTTTCTTGTGAATCTCCTTTTCTGATTTTCCATCAGGATAAGGCAGTTTTGCAGACTTCATTTACATTTCTACCTAAGGTTGTGAATTCTAACATTAATACATAAATTGTTGTTCCTTCTTTGTGTCCTAATCCTATGAATTCTTTGGAGAGATCCTTACATTCTTTGGATGTTGTAAGAGCTTTGAAATATGTTGAAGATTTCTAGTCTATTTGTTGTCTTTTCTGGTTCTAGGAAAGGTCAGAAGGCTTCTGCCATTTCCTTGGCATCTTTGTTAAAGGTTTTGATTCATCAGGCTTATTTGGAGTCGGGTCAGGCCCCACCTCAGAGAATTACAACTCATTCTACTAGTCAGTCTCCACTTCTTGGGCTTTTAAGAATGAAGCTTCAGTTGATCAGATTTGCAAAGCAGCAACTTGGTCTTCTTTGCATACATTTACTAAATTATACTGTTTTTTTTTTTTTAATGTATTTTGCTTCCTCGGAAGCAGTTTTGGTAGAAAAGTTCTTCAGGCAGCTGTTTCAGTTTGATTCCTCTGCTTATGTTTAAATTTTTTCTTTTCATTTATAAGAATAAACTTATATTTTGGGTTGTGGATTAATTTTTTCAGCGGAAAATGGCTGTTATTATTTGTATCCCTCCTTCTCTAGTTACTCTTCTGTTGAGTTCAACATCTTGGGTATTACTATCCCATACGTCACTAGCTCATGCACTCTTGCCAATTACATGAAAGAAAACATAATTTATCTAACAACTTACCTGATAAATTCATGAGACCCACCCTTTTTATGGTGGTTTTGATTTTTTGTATAAAGCACAATTTCCAAATTCCTTTTTTTATAATGCTTTTTTCTCCTTTCTACTACTTGGCTATTCATTAAACCGAATTGTGGGTGTGGTGAGGGGTGTATTTATAGGTATTTTGAGGTTTGGGAAACTTTGCCCTTCCTGGTAGGAATGTATATCCCATACGTCCTCTAGCTCATGGACTCTTGCCAATATAAAAGAAATTAATTTATCGGGTAAATTCTTACATAAATTATGTTTTTTGCGGACTCACTGCCATTAGAAAGAAAACATAATTTAGGCTAACCTGATAAATTATTTTCAAACCCGCCCTGAAATAATTCCGGCAGTCTTATGGCACCCTTTTTTTAATCTCTCTACTTTTTCTTATCATACTTAGCGGATAGGGAAAGTGGTAGGGATATTTAATGCTTTGTTTGTGGTGTCTTTGTCTCCTCCTGGTGGGCAGGTGAAGTATTTCCCATATGTTGTGAATAGATTTTGTGGACTCTCACTGCTAAGAGAGAAAATAATTTATCAGGTAAGTATAAATTATAATATAGATATATAAATAAAGATATAGATGTGTAAATAAATGCTTTTCATTGTGTGTAGATTTGTAACTTCAGTAGGAGAAACGGTAAACTTCAGGAAAACCATCCTTTAGTATGATGTGAAGAACATAGTTTATCCTTTTTTTCCATGCAGTTTGCGTAATAGAGCTTTTGGGAAGGAAAGCACCCCTAATTTACCTGCATGCAATGGTTATTGTGCTTTACTTGCGAATATAATTTCTTCTGTTATGTGTGATCAGTCCACGGGTCATCATTACTTCTGGGATATAACTCCTCCCCAACAGGAAATGCAAGAGGATTCACCCAGCAGAGCTGATATAGCTCCTCCCCTCTACGTCAGTCCCAGTCATTCTCTTGCACCCAACGACTAGATAGGATGTGTGAGAGGACTATGGTGATTATACTTAGTTTTTATGACTTCAATCAAAAGTTTGTTATTTTACAATAGCACCGGAGCGTGTTATTACTTCTCTGGCAGAGTTTGAAGAAGAATCTACCAGAGTTTTTTTTTTTTTACTATGATTTTAACCGGAGTAGTTAAGATCATATTGCTGTTCTCGGCCATCTGAGGGAGGTAAAGGCTTCAGATCAGGGGACAGCGGGCAGATGAATCTGCATTGAGGTATGTAGCAGTTTTTATTTTCTGAATGGAATTGATGAGAAAATCCTGCTATACCGTTATAATGACATGTATGTATACACTTCAGTATTCTGGGAATGGTATTTCACCGGAACTACTTTGTTAAAGGTCACTAATCCTTTTAATAAATATTATCATGTTAAACGTTTTTGCTGGAATGTAGAATCGTTTACATTGCTGAGGTACTGAGTAATAAATGTTTGGGCATTATTTTCCACTTGGCAGTTGTCTGCTTTAAATTGTGACAGTTTCGTTTCTCCTCACTACTGTGTGTGAGAGGGAGGGGCCGTTTTTGGCGCTCTTTTGCTACGCATCAAAAATTTCCAGTCAGCTACTATTATATTTCCTGCATGATCCGGTTCACTGTCAGATCTCAGGGGTCTTCAAACTTCTTTGAAGGGAGGTACATTCTCTCAGCAGAGCTGTGAGAATTTTATATTGACTGTGAATAAAAACGTTACTCTATAATTTTTTATGTCAAATTTAGTTATTGTTATTTACTAATGGGAACAAACCTTGCTAAAAGTTGTGTTATTTTAAAGTTGATGCTATAACTGTTTTTCAGTTCATTATCTCAACTGTCATTTAATCGTTTAAGTACCTCTTTGAGGCACAGTACGTTTTTTGCTAAAAAAGATTATAACCAGGTTGCAAGTTATTGCTAGTGTGTTAAACATGTCTGACTCAGAGGAAGATATCTGTGTCATTTGTTCCAATGCCAAGGTGGAGCCCAATAGAAATTTATGTACTAACTGTATTGATGCTACTTTAAATAAAAGTCAATCTGTACAATGTGAACAAATTTCACCAAACTGCGAGGGGAGAGTTATGCCGACTAACTCGCCTCACGCGGCAGTACCTGCATCTCCCGCCCGGGAGGTGCGTGATATTATGGCGCCTAATACATCTGGGCGGCCATTACAGATAACATTACATGATATGGCTACTGTTATGACTGAAGTTTTGTCTAAATTACCAGAACTAAGAGGCAAGCGTGATCACTCTGGGGTGAGAACAGAGTGCGCTGACAATACTAGGGCCATGTCTGATACTGCGTCACAGCTTGCAGAGCATGAGGACGGAGAGCTTCATTCTGTGGGTGACGGTTCTGATCCAAACAGATTGGATTCAGATATTTCAAATTTTAAATTTAAATTGGAGAACCTCCGTGTATTACTAGGGGAGGTCTTAGCAGCTCTCAATGATTGTAACACCGTTGCAATACCAGAGAAACTGTGTAGGTTGGATAAATACTTTGCGGTACCGGCGAGTACTGACGTTTTTCCTATACCTAAGAGATTAACTGAAATTGTTACTAAGGAGTGGGATAGACCCGGTGTGCCGTTCTCACCCCCTCCAATATTTAGAAAGATGTTTCCAATAGACGCCACCACTCGGGACTTATGGCAAACGGTCCCTAAGGTGGAGGGAGCAGTTTCTACTTTAGCTAAGCGTACCACTATCCCGGTGGAGGATAGCTGTGCTTTTTCAGATCCAATGGATAAAAAATTAGAGGGTTACCTTAAGAAAATGTTTGTTCAACAAGGTTTTATATTGCAACCCCTTGCATGTATCGCGCCGATTACGGCTGCGGCAGCATTTTGGATTGAGTCTCTGGAAGAGAGCCTTAGTTCATCTACGCTAGACGACATTATGGACAGGCTTAGAGTCCTTAAACTAGCTAATTCATTCATTTCGGAGGCCGTAGTACATTTAACCAAACTTACGGCTAAGAACTCTGGATTCGCCATACAGGCACGTAGAGCACTGTGGCTAAAATCCTGGTCAGCTGATGTTACTTCTAAGTCCAAATTACTTAATATACCTTTCAAGGGGCAGTCTTTATTTGGGCCCGGTTTGAAAGAAATTATCGCTGACATTACAGGAGGTAAGGGCCACGCCCTACCTCAAGACAAAGCCAAAGCTAAGGCTAGACAGTCTAATTTTCGTCCCTTTCGGAATTTCAAAACAGGAGCAGCGTCAACCTCCACTGCACCAAAACAGGAAGGAGCTGTTGCTCGTTACAGGCAAGGCTGGAAACCTAACCAGTCCTGGAATAAGGGCAAACAGGCCAGGAAACCTGCTGCTGCCCCAAAGACAGCATGAACCGAGAGCCCCCGATCCGGGACCGGATCTAGTGGGGGGCAGACTTTCTCTCTTCGCCCAGGCCTGGGCAAGAGATGTTCAGGATCCCTGGGCGCTGGAGATCATATCTCAGGGATACCTTCTAGACTTCAAATTATCTCCCCCAAAAGGGAGATTTCATCTGTCAAGGTTGTCAACAAACCAGATAAAGAAAGAAGCGTTTCTACGCTGTGTACAAGATCTGTTATTAATGGGAGTGATCCATCCAGTTCCGCGGTCGGAACAAGGACAAGGGTTCTACTCAAACCTGTTTGTGGTTCCCAAAAAAGAGGGAACTTTCAGGCCAATCTTAGATTTAAAGATTCTAAACAAATTCCTAAGAGTTCCATCGTTCAAAATGGAAACTATTCGGACAATCTTACCTATGATCCAAAGGGGTCAGTACATGACCACAGTGGATTTAAAAGATGCTTATCTTCACATACCGATTCACAAAGATCATCAACGGTATCTACGGTTTGCCTTCCTAGACAGGCACTACCAGTTTGTAGCTCTTCCATTCGGATTGGCTACGGCCCCAAGAATCTTCACAAAGGTTCTGGGTGCCCTTCTGGCGGTACTAAGACCGCGAGGGATTTCGGTAGCTCCGTACCTAGACGACATTCTAATACAAGCTTCAAGCTTTCAAACTGCCAAGTCTCATACAGAGTTAGTTCTGGCATTTCTAAGGTCGCATGGATGGAAAGTGAACGAAAAGAAGAGTTCTCTTTTTCCTCTCACAAGAGTTCCATTCTTGGGGACTCTTATAGATTCTGTAGAAATGAAGATTTACCTGACAGAAGACAGGTTAACAAAGCTTCAAGATGCATGCCGTGTCCTTCATTCCATTCAACACCCGTCAGTAGCTCAATGCATGGAGGTGATCGGCTTAATGGTAGCGGCAATGGACATAGTACCTTTTGCACGCCTACACCTCAGACCGCTGCAATTGTGCATGCTAAGTCAGTGGAATGGGGATTACTCAGATTTGTCCCCTACCCTGAATCTGAATCAAGAGACCAGAAATTCTCTTCTATGGTGGCTTTATCGGCCACACCTGTCCAGGGGGATGCCATTCAGCAGGCCAGACTGGACAATCGTAACAACAGACGCCAGCCTGCTAGGTTGGGGCGCTGTCTGGAATTCTCTGAAGACTCAGGGATTATGGAATCAGGAGGAGAGTCTCCTTCCAATAAACATTCTGGAATTGAGGGCAGTTCTCAATGCCCTTCTGTCTTGGCCCCAATTAACAACTCAGGGGTTCATCAGGTTTCAGTCGGACAATATCACGACTGTAGCTTACATCAACCATCAGGGAGGGACAAGAAGCTCCCTAGCAATGATGGAAGTATCAAAGATAATTCGCTGGGCAGAGTCTCACTCTTGCCACCTGTCAGCAATCCACATCCCGGGAGTGGAGAACTGGGAGGCGGATTTCTTGAGTCGCCAGACTTTTCATCCGAGAGAGTGGGAACTTCATCCGGAGATCTTTGCCCAAATACTTCGACGTTGGGGCAAACCAGAGATAGATCTCATGGCGTCTCGCCAGAACGCCAAACTTCCTCACTACGGGTCCAGATCCAGGGATCCGGGAGCGGTTCTGATAGATGCTTTGACAGCACCTTGGAACTTCGGGATGGCTTATGTGTTTCCACCCTTCCCGCTGCTTCCTCGATTGATTGCGAAAATCAAACAGGAGAGAGCATCAGTGATTCTAATAGCACCTGCATGGCCACGCAGGATTTGGTATGCAGATCTAGTGGACATGTCATCCTGTCCACCTTGGTCTCTACCTCTAAGACAGGACCTTCTGATACAGGGTCCATTCAAACATCAAAATCTAACTTCTCTGAAACTGACTGCTTGGAAATTGAACGCTTGATTTTATCAAAGCGTGGTTTTTCTGAGTCGGTTATTGATACCCTGATCCAGGCTAGGAAGCCTGTTACCAGAAAGATTTACCATAAAATATGGCGTAAATACCTATACTGGTGCAAATCCAAACGTTACTCCTGGAGTAAGGTTAGGATCCCTAGGATATTGTCTTTTCTACAAGAAGGTTTAGAAAAGGGTTTATCGGCTAGTTCATTAAAGGGACAGATTTCAGCTCTGTCCATCTTGTTACACAGGCGTCTGTCAGAAAATCCAGACGTCCAGGCCTTTTGTCAGGCTTTAGCTAGGATCAAGCCTGTGTTTAAAGCCGTTGCTCCGCCATGGAGTTTAAACTTAGTTCTTAACGTTTTACAAGGTGTTCCATTTGAACCCCTTCATTCCATTGATATAAAATTGTTATCTTGGAAAGTTCTGTTTTTAATGGCTATTTCCTCGGCTCGAAGAGTCTCTGAGTTATCAGCATTACATTGTGATTCTCCTTATCTGATTTTTCACTCAGATAAGGTAGTTCTGCGTACTAAACCTGGGTTCTTACCTAAGGTAGTTACTAACAGGAATATCAATCAAGGATTGTCGTTCCATCCTTGTGTCCAAATCCTTCTTCAAAGAAGGAACGTCTTCTACACAATCTGGATGTAGTTCGTGCCCTCAAGTTCTACTTGCAGGCAACTAAGGATTTTCGCCAAACTTCTTCCCTGTTTGTCGTTTATTCTGGACAGAGGAGAGGTCAAAAAGCTTCTACTACCTCTCTCTTGTTTTGGCTTCGTAGCATAATACGTTTAGCCTATGAGACTTCTGGACAGCAGCCTCCTGAAAGAATTACAGCTCACTCCACTAGAGCTGTGGCTTCCACTTGGGCCTTTAAGAATGAGGCCTCTGTTGAACAGATTTGCAAGGCTGCAACTTGGTCTTCGCTTCATACTTTTTCCAAATTTTACAAATTTGACACTTTTGCTTCTTCGGAGGCTATTTTTGGGAGAAAGGTTCTTCAGGCAGTGGTTCCTTCTGTATAATGAGCCTGCCTATCCCTCCCGTCATCCGTGTACTTTTGCTTTGGTATTGGTATCCCAGAAGTAATGATGACCCGTGGACTGATCACACATAACAGAAGAAAACATAATTTATGCTTACCTGATAAATTCCTTTCTTCTGTTGTGTGATCAGTCCACGGCCCGCCCTGTTTTTAAGGCAGGTAAATATCTTTTAAATTATTCTCCAGTCACCACTTCACCCTTGGTTACTCCTTTCTCGTTGATTCTTGGTCGAATGACTGGGACTGACGTAGAGGGGAGGAGCTATATCAGCTCTGCTGGGTGAATCCTCTTGCATTTCCTGTTGGGGAGGAGTTATATCCCAGAAGTAATGATGACCCGTGGACTGATCACACAACAGAAGAAAGGAATTTATCAGGTAAGCATAAATTATGTTTTTTTATCAAAAAATAAATAAAAATGTAGTATGTTATCATAACAAATTAAAATGTTACTTATTTGGATTTGAGTGGAATTTGTGTGCTTAATTTTGCAATTATTTCTATGTATTCCTAGGACTTGGATGTTAAATCCTTGCTGCTTGAAGCCTATGTAAAGGGACAGCAAGAGCTTCTTTATGTTGTGCCTTTTGTTGCCAAAGTTTTGGAGTCCAGTGTTAGGAGTGTGGTAAGCACTAGAAACAATGTAATTATTCCATGTCCCATTCCAATATTTTGTTATTTAAACATTATTTTTACATCTAGGTTTTCAGACCTCCAAATCCTTGGACTATGGCAATTATGAATGTACTAGCTGAACTTCATCAAGAACATGACTTGAAGGTAAGCCATTTTAAAGGAAATGTGCTTGGGGATATTTAAATTTGAATTAGAAGCATTTTTGCAATATAATTCTATTAGCAAAATGCTTCTTGTAAAAGTTATTACTGTCTTTCTGTGGCATACGTTCATATCCTGTGAGGGCCCATGCACTAGTATTCAAGCACCACAGCTTCTCAGTCAACGGTGGGTTGCATGACACAAATTATGTCTCGACGGAAGAAATACTTGTGAAAGGGCCTTACAGGAAATGTGCGTATGCCGCAGGAAAAAAGTAGTAACTTTTACTATAAGCATTTTGCTAATGTTAGTATATTGCAAACATGCTTCTATTTTAACATTTTAAATGCACCTGTGTACAATTTCAATTTTGAATTTTCTATCCTTTTATTGTTCAGTCTGTGCAAGCCTAATCTTTTTAACATTTTGTGGATGACCTTTTAGTTTAGTTTAAACTAAACTTTCATCGCTTTTGTCTTGATTGTGAATGCAATCTAGAGATCTGTTGTATTTTGAAATTCCTCGGTTTCAAATGTGTAGGAAGGCTAGTATGTGTGCGTTTGTATATAATTGTTTTTCTTTCATAAGATAGTGAGAGTCCATGAGCCATCACATGTGTGATTAAAGTCCACTCCTACAGGAGGAGCCAAAGCACTCCACACAACGTTAATCCCCCACATTGCCATGATTGCTTAGTCAGTGATGGAATCCTAGTGCAACTTGATGTGCTGATCTGCATGTCAATTGAAAGGGATTCTCATGCCAATGTCAGACCCATTATCCACCTAAAATTTGAATAGGAGAGAAGAGTGTACAGGTTTTTAGGGTTGCCACCTAAGCCATGTTTTCCTGGAAAGTTCTGAGTTAAAGATGCTGCAGAGAGTAACAGGCATTGTGCTGCTAGACAACACTTCATGTTCCTCCCTGCACCATGTTTAACTCATAACTGTACATGAAAGCATGGCTGAATGGCATCTCTAACTCTTTCTGGGAGTTTGTCACTAGCCTGCTTCAGGTGTCGCTGGGATGCATGCTGCAGCCTCAGTCTGTTGGCTTTGTCTATGTACTTCTGATCCAGATCCTGTCATTGCATACTACAAAGGATGGGCTTTTCTACTAGAAGCAGATCTCTTGCTGCTTGGTGAGCATGGTAGAGTAAGTGCTGACAGGTAAGTAGGTATTAGCCCTCACATAGCTACCAGCATGAACATGCATACATGATTGACATAGTCAGGGAACATAGTTACATGCACCAGGTAACACACATACACATGCCAAGAAAGTTCTTCAAGTGTGCCTATAATCCATATTGATTTTTCTAGTCCACTTGGAGGAACTGATTCAGGGTTTCTATTCAATCTTGTTTGTTTTTCCGAAGCAAGTAAGGCTGATCTTGGATTTGAAAACGCTGGACAAATTTCTAAAGGTTGGCGCTATATTACCTTTTATTTCAGGAGGGTCAGTTTGTTTACCACAGACCTGAAAGATGCCTACTTTAATATCCCTATTCACAGGGATCATACAAAATTCCTTATTTATTTCATATAGGTGGCGAGAGTCCACGATTGGTTACATATGGGATATGCATTCCTACCACTAGGAGGCAGTTTCACAAACCTCAAGAGCCCTATAAAACCCCTCCCACCTACCTTAGTTTTTACTTTGCCTCCTTTAGAGGTGACTGAAGCATGAAGATGTGCATGATTTCTTTAGTGAAAGGGTTTTTTCAGTCTATTGAAGCCCGGTTCCCCTCAGAGTACAGACCTTGTCAGAGGGATGTATTTGGGGTATGGTTTGTGATAAATTGCCTCATGGGAAAACCTTCATAGGCCCTGTAAATTCTATTGCAGGGACTCGTCTACTGCCTCCTTTTATAGATCAACATTATACTCCTAATTACCTCTGCTTATGTTTCAGTACTGATTGTCTGCTACTTAATTGTGGACGAGGGTCTATGTGTAAGTATGTTTTTATATTTTTTTTATATAGACACTCAAAGCTTTGTTTATAGTCACTTTTTTAAAAGTTTATATATGGTCCTAGAACAGATACTCACTAGTCGTCGTCGTCCCCCCTGCTTTTTGAGCGCAATTTTTTTTTTGTGCTTTAGTTTTCATGCACCGTGTACCGACACTTACGCTCGTCGGGTGGTGCACCCTTGTACAAACGCATGTCTGTTTAGCACACATTTTATCTAGCCTCATAGTACAGGTTAGTTAATCCGTCAGATTAGTGCACATCGCTGAGATGTATTACGCACATCGGTTTAGCGCGCGTTAGTATATGCGTCTGGTTAGCGCACGTCTTGGATATACGCATGTCAGATTTTTTTGCCGCGCCTATCTTTATTTTATTTATTTTTTAACGTGTGGTGTCAGTTACTGCTTAGCTAGGCTGAACATAATTAGTGCTTAATGTCCCTGTAAAGCTATATAGTGGGGGTATAATTTATCTGGTCTTTCCTATGACATGTATTTAAGAATGAGTATAAAGCGCCTATAGAGGCTGGGTAATGACTGGCCCAATGTGCTAACCAGACCACAGTAAAATAAAAAAGCCCTTTATAATAACATAAAATAGCCCATAATAGGAAATTAAATGTTTAAAATCTTAATTTATTACAAATAATAATGACATAAACAAATAATTATAAAACCAAATAAAATACAATAATACTAAGATCCGGATCTGGTGAGTCTCCTAAAAAGTTCAATAAATGTCCAATAAAAACTGTCCTATGATTAAAATCCTGAAAATACTTGAAAAGTCACACAGTCACAAAAGGAATGTCCTTCAAATGTTAAATGGCAAGATTGAAGTGATGCAAACGATGAAAAAACAAGAATTAAACGGTGTGTGAAAAAATATGAGAAAACAAAAATAAGTGACCATATATAAATGCAAGTCAAACAGTCAGTCAGTGTTGTCGGCTGTTATGATGGCGGTGCTCTAAATTTTGTAGATCTGTTTTACTCTTTGCGATCTAATTATTAGTAGGGGATTAGGGCGGTATGGTATTGCTCTTATTAGACATTATTTCTTTTTTGCAGTAATTCTGTTTTTCTTCACGGATAAATCAGCGGGCTCAGATACAGTATCTGATCATTTATATCTGTGAAATGTTTTATGGCTCAAGGATTTTATCACCATTTTGGAATTGACTGGCTTCATTAGCGGTCCAAGTTTCCCGCCTCAACATCTGAAGCTTGAGCGCATCAGGTCGTACAGTGCAATATTCATATGTGTATTTATCCCCAATAGTTATGTTCATATATTTAACAGTGAGGGGACTAAATTTTATTTTTCATGTCTGATAATGTAAATGCTATTTTTTTCAATTTTCATGACGTTTTTTTTTCTCCTGAAGATAATTTTCCTATTATTGGTCGCCATCTGGTGGCAACTAAGGAAACTGCATGCTATATTTATGGTTATGCATATTTCTGGAGTCCTTATATTAAAATGGTTTATATTGACTATTAAGTCTTCTTCATAGGACTTTGCTGCTCTGCTTTTGGAAACATCTTTCTAAGATGCTACCTTTTTCTGGGATTCTTATATTGGATTAAGAAGCTAATCTTTATTTTGAATCTTGGTAGTGTCTGCCATTTAGTGGCGGTTTTCTCCAACATAGGTGTGTCCGGTCCACGGCGTCATCCTTACTTGTGGGATATTCTCCTCCCCAACAGGAAATGGCAAAGAGCCCAGCAAAGCTGGTCACATAATCCCTCCTAGGCTCCGCCTACCCCAGTCATTCTCTTTGCCGTTGCACAGGCAACATCTCCACGGAGATGGTTAAGAGTTTTTTGGTGTTTAAATGTAGTTTTTATTCTTCAATCAAGAGTTTGTTATTTTAAAATAGTGCTGGTATGTACTATTTACTCTGAAACAGAAAAGAGATGAAGATTTCTGTTTGTAAGAGGAAAATGATTTTAGCAACCGTTACTAAAATCGATGGCTGTTTCCACACAGGACTGTTGAGATGAATTAACTTCAGTTGGGGGAAACAGTGGGCAGACTTTTGCTGCTTGAGGTATGACACATTTCTAACAAGACTTGGTAATGCTGGAAGCTGTCATTTTCCCTATGGGAACCGGTAAGCCATTTTCTTAGTTTAGTATAAGAATAAAGGGCTTCACAAGGGCTTTAAAGACTGGTAGACATTTTTCTGGGCTAAAACGATTACTTTATAAGTATATTTAGTGGATTATAACTATAAATAGTTCTTTTAATCTTGGGGATGTATTAAAAAAACGGCAGGCACTGTATTGGACACCTTTTTCACTGGGGGCCTTTTCTAGTCATAGGCAGAGCCTCATTTTCGCGCCACTAATGCGCAGTTGTTTTTGGAAA